>NW_021940813.1:27087639-27232391 GCF_001715985.3 Manacus vitellinus
GCGTTGCCCCGGAGCAGGTTCCCGGCCTCGCCGGGCACAGGCAGGAGCTCCCGATCTGGTTATGCAACGCCGCACAGGCAATTGGAGCAAAACCTTGACAGAGAGCGCTATTTTTTTTTTCTTGTTTTAAAGTAGGTCATTCTTTTTATTCTCTAATTTGCCTTTTTTTTTTTTTCTTACTAATCCTCCTGCAAAGTGGCCGGTTAGAGAGAAAGCGGTGTACTGGAGCCGGGGAGAAGCTGGTGATCGGAGCCTTGCTCTCTACTCGACGGGCACTCCTGCCGGCTTCTGGCGGCGGCTCCAGCAGGGTCTGGCGTTGCTCTTCCTCCCCAAGGAGGGCAGTGATGGCCAGGGAGCGAGGCCACGGATCGGGCGCTGCCCGCTACTCTCCCCAGGTCTCGCCGGCGGAAGCCCCGGGCTCCTCCTCCCCCTGGCGCCGCCGGCTATTGCCCCCTGCCTCCTGTCGCCCTCGCACCGCCTCTGCACCTGGGGCTTGCTGGCGCTGCTGGCAGGCACCTCTTCCACCCGCAGAAGGGATCTCCCCCCGAGATATAGTATTTGTTTTCAGAACAGTTGTGGTTTTTTGCTCAGAGGAGGGATTTGTTGCGGTAGCTTGTGCAAGCTCTGTTCCCACCAAAAGGCCTGACTGCACAGCCATACCTGTGGCAGCAAAATTTGTGTGGTGGGCCAGGGGCTGTTTCCCCATCTCCCCCAGTACATCCTGCCTCCTTTTTTAAAAGGCACGTTAATCCTCGCAAAATACCCTCCAGCAGAGACCTCTGCCCACACCGGGCATACATGTGTGGTCACAGTGTATGGACTGATGGGTGCTCCAGCTACCTGGCTCCAGCGAGGAGCTGTGCTGCTTCTTCCACTACTCCCACCACCTAGTTACCCTGCTGTGATGTCCAGCTCCCCCATACACTACATCCAGACAGTTATTTGATCTGATTCAATCCTCTATGTAAATGCTAATAACTACAAAGTTATGGAAAAATGTTGCGCTCCTTTGCTGAGCACTTTTACACCATACTTTATACAACAGGCATGACTAATGTTGAAAGGGTAAAGTTGTTTACTTTCAACCAAGATTAAATACAAAACTTTGTAAAGCTCCTCCCTTCCTTTGGATGAAACCCAGCATTTCTTTCCCATTTGGAAATTGTCAAACAGTGGTTAAACAATCCTTTGGCAAACAAGTAGTGCCTGAGGGAATAAAGCATCAGATACATGGGGAATGGAATAAGAGACATTTCTGTTCCTGAGGTACTTTTCTTGTGTTGCACAATGAAGTACAACATAAAATTTTCAAGCCTTGTAAGGTTAGAGAAAAGGAACTTCCCATGATTATATACACCACATGATTTGATATTCCAGTCCTTTTGAAAGCCTACCAAAATCCTGCCCTGAATCCAACCCTGTGCTTTCAGAAGCTGGGAAACCAAGTACCTGGAGAAAAATACTACACAGAGAAAGGCAATCAGAGAGACACAGGGGCGCATTTACAAAATTACATCTCTACTATATGTTAACATTTTCCCTGTGAATTTTAAAGGACTCCATTGCACAAGTGAACAAGTGAGACTGGTTGAGGTTTGTTTCTTAATTCATTCCCTAGGTTACTGCTGTAAACTTTAATTAGGCTAACAAAGAGCAGAGCGGCTGAGGGTGAGGCAGGCTTTATCCAGCCCATACCTGAATCCCGTTGTGAAATACCAGCCATTCAAAACACACAGCCTTTCTCTCAGTCTGGTGACACATGGAAAATTACCAAATACTGTCAATACTGAGTTTGGTTTGGAAATTAACCAAAGGGTTATGCTAGATGCTACATGTAAGAACATTAGGCAAGGAGCCCAGTGTTCAAATTTAAAGAATTAAATCTTTTTATAATAATAAAGTATTAGTAAGCAACTTTTCAGACACCAGGAGCCTGTGATCCAAAGCCACAATCCCTTTCGTTTCAACTAGAATAGGCTGGCCAGCCTTCGTGGCCCAGAAATGACACAGCAGGGTTTTCAATGGGCCATGAACCACGGGCTAGGTGTCTTCCAGGGCGGAGGACCAAGGGGAGGAGTGGGAGAGGACAGTGGCTCCCCAGGGACCCTGCTGCTCCTTTGTGGCAAGACCATGGGAGGGATATGGGGTGGAGTGTGAGTTCAACCCAGACATACTGCATGTAACTCTGCTGGTTTGCTTCCTCTTGCTTCCAGGGATTTATATTATGAAGTGCCACCACTGCTGGAAGACGTAACCCTTGGCAAAGGAGCTACCTTGGATGTCTTTTGGCTCCAGAGCCAGAGCCTTGCTGACAGAGCCTGGCCACCGCAACCTGGAAGCACAGGCCTTCCAAGTACCTAAAAAGGGCATACAGGAGAGCTGGAGAGGGACTTTTTACAAGGGCATGTAGTGATAGGACAAGGGGTAATGGCTTTAAACTGAAAGAGAGTAGGTTTAGATTAGATATTAGGTGAAATTTTTTACTGTGAGGGTGTTGAGGCACTGGAACAGGTTGCCAAGAGAAGTTGTGAGTGCCCCATTCGTGAAAGTGTACAAGGCATGTTGGATTGCGTTTTGATCAACCTGGTCTAGTGGAAGGTGTCCCTGCCAGTAGCAGAGGGGCTGGAGCTAGATGGTCTTTAAGGTCCTTCCCAACCCAAAATGTTTTGTGATGATGATTCTATGATTACCTGTGCTATAGAAATGCTTTTAACATTTAGCAGGCACCAGTACATATTGTATAAATAGGATGCCATTTGCAGCCCTTAATTTAAAAGCAAACCCTACATTTGGATTAGCATTTGTGTTGAAGTAAAAAGGGCTCCCCCAAATAGTCATAAATCAACATAAATGGCAACAGTGGCAAAAGTCAGGGATCAATCTGTGGGAGAGATGAGCATAATGGAAAAAAATAAAGGACCCTCAAAGAGCCAATCAAATTGCACTGAATATTAAACTGTTCTCTTTAGTTTTCAAGAAAATAAGAAGAAGAGAGACAGGAATTAATTTCATTAATATTAATTAAGGGGCAGGACAGACCTTGCACCACTTGTTTTCCTATCTTCCATGTTGAAAGCAAGAACAACAGAGACAAATGACAAATAAATCTAGTGGCTCATGTTAGTTGCAGGAGTCACACCAGCTGTGTCTGCTGGCTGGGGCAGGTGGGCATGGGAGCATGAGGACAGATGTGAGGATATCCTTCTTTGAGTAACACACTTCTGTAACCAATTTTGTCAGAAATTTCTGCAGAGAGGAATGGTCCTCTGGGGATCAGCATTATTTTTCATTTTGTGGCTTGCAGTTTCCTGAGGGAGGGAGGGGTAATGCATACTTATCAACCAGCAGCACAGCCTCCAAATCAGGGAAAGGCAGAGAGATGCCGCAATGAAATGGAGTTCAGATGCATCCTACTGGTGCTGCTCCAAGCACTGGAGTAGAATGGCTTAGGGTCTTCAGGATCTCTTCACCTAGAAAACCAGACTCCTTGTTTTTCTGCATGTGTATTACAAGAGAAAAGCCAATTTGCTGATTTGAACTTGCTCTAGTCTTGTCTGGTTTGAAGAAAAAAAAATTCCATTGCCAGGGTTTTCATGGAAGCACTTAGCCAGGCATACAACATACCTGAGGGCTTGACTTTCCCAGCTTATTCAAAAAAGTGTTTGTTGGTTTCCTGTAAGCGGTTAATGCACAGAGTGGGGAGGAAGAAGGCATGAGTTGAAAAATTAGTTACCAAACATTGAATAGACTTAATGTCTGGAAGGGCTGGAATTGCTGCTGGGTGCCCAGAAAGCCCTAAAGCTTGCTGCCTTGCAATCTTGTGGCTGAGGATTTACAGCTTTTCTGAGAAATAAAACTTCTGCAGCATGAGCTGTACGTATGCACTCAATTGCCACGGAGCGTGCTGTACGTGTGCATGTCAGTCTGGCCAGCTAAAGCTCAAGGTTGTGGAAATAATTCCTTCTCATATGGGAAAGAGATGATCCACTTATCCTCTGGCTGACAGTGGTCTTTGTGCCAGTGTGCCGCTTGACTCACACAAGACCTTTCGTTCACTTGCAGCAGGATGGGAATACATCTCATGGCAAAATCCAGTTTCGGTGGGACTGTGCTGGTTAATAGAAGTAAGGAACTATGGCGTGTCTGTACCTGGTAAAAAGGCTCTGGTCTGAAATCAGGCTGATGGAGCTTGTTCAGATTTGAGAGCTGTTCAAGAAAATGAAGCTCGAACTCAAACCCAGGAGCAAGGGATCTGCTATTTTTTCTCTAGAAGTCCCAGTGAAACGGAAGATAATAAGGCGTTGTATTGCCACAACTGAATTATGAACAGCTGGGAGAAGTCTGAATGCAGAGGCAGCATCTTTGTCTCTACCTTTACTGAGAAAAAAGGCTATTATTAATTCTTATTACATTTTATGTTTTATGTTACTATTGCACTGTAGTACTGTAGTACTTTTTTGGCATATATCCCTATGGAACATATCCCTATGGATCTGTACAAATATTTTAAGTCCTGGCAGGTTTTACAGAGACCTTCTACCTCTTCCAGAAGCTCTTGATGAGCAGCAGGAAAGGTGTAGTGAACCATTGCCTCTCTCCTTAGAAGAGACAGCCTGACCCCCTCTCCACTGACTTCAGCAGGAGATGGGTTAGGCCTGGAGTTCATCATCACTCTCAGGATTCCACCATTTTCAAAATTCTTTGCTAATTGCTCTCCCTTCTTGCTCACATCTTTGCAGTTACACTACTCACCACCAAACACTTGGTCTTTCAAATTCTTCTCAGCTTGCTTTGATTCTGTGCAACATTCTGCTCTTGCACCTGCCTTAAGCTTATGATGCCATTATTACTCATAACACTTGCTAGTAGAAATACGGAGAATTTAAATGTGGAAGTTAAGTAAATAACAAAAGAAATATAAAAAAAAATGTTCAAACTCAGGGGTATGTGGATCTATCCACACATATTCAGCTCTACCACATATGATTTCCAAAGCAGTAAGCAACTATCAATATCAAGACAATGTGGAAGTCTGAATTTATTTGCTGTTATGAGATTCATCTCTTCATTGTGTCTTTCAACCTTTTTTATACTGCAGCAGTCCGTAGGCACTAGATGTCAATGATGCCCTAGGAATGTTCTGCCATATGCTCATCCCTGTGCAAACAGATACGAAATTCCTGGTAACAATAAAAAACCCACTACTAAGTTAAATCATGCATTTAAAAAAAAAAATTACCTTGCTGTTTTAAGCTCTTAGTTTGAGCACAGTCATACAGTTAAAAAAAAAGTTCGGAAAACTTTTTTACTTTGAGCTAGATTATTTCCTTGCTGTCTTGTCAATGAAAATGGGCTACTTCATGGACTGCTCTCCTCTTTTGTGGCTGTCAACTCTTCACCCTGATATTGATGCAAATATGGTTCTGATTTCTTTGTTACTGCCCTGGGAGACCATCAAATAAAAACAAAACCCTTGAAAACAATTTCACTAATGCTAAATCAGATGAGGTTTTCTGTTGCTTTTGCAAAGTCAGAGCTTTGACTGTAAGAACTTGGAAGGTGCATTTGACTTCTGTCACTAGGACAGGCTGTACACAGATGCAGCTGCTAGCAGACGCTGTGATATTCTACTTACACAGAGCATTGCAGGAGGGAAGGAAGCAGAGGAAGAGAAAGGGTTAAAAAGGTAAATATTGGCTCAAAGAAAGGAGAGATAAAGGAGAAAGTAGAAGAACTGTAAATGAGCCAAAGAGGATGGAGAAGAATTCTTCAGCAACTGTAATTAGGTTAGATTTGAGAAGTAATTGCAGTGTTCCAGCATCAGCAGATACTGTAGGCAATATTTGCCCTCAGCTCTGTTTGCACAGAAGGAGAGTTGTTTCACCCTGCAGGGCCTGATCTTGATGTGGGGGCACTGACTGCACACAGACATGAGCCCATTGAGGCAGCTGATGTCCTCCCTTTACATGCCACTGGAATCGGCCAGAAGGTTTGCAGGGAATGGAAGTGGTGGGTGTGCAGACAAATACACCGTAGCGTGCGTGGATGCAAACACACAACTTAAATGCAAGAATATGTATTTAATGGAGCTGATGGTGCAAATTGTGTTAGCAATTTAAGACTGAGTAAAAGGTGTTTAATCACCAGGGTCAGCTGATGCTGCCACATCTGCAGCCACAGGTTGGAGCAGTAACAGGGATGCAGGAACTGCATTGCCCTCTGGTTCCTTTAAGGTGTACTTCTCCTGCGTAAAACCAGATTATATAGGCTTTCTGCAGTGAAAATAGATTTCACCTTTAAGCCTTCTGCAGACGTTTTACATTAGCAGTTCATGCACCATCAGAAAATCAATTACCACTGGTATTACATGCAGATGAACAGTGCAGAGTAATGGAGAATTCATTTTACACAATGCTTTTAATAAAATGCTAAATAGAGCAAAATATTTCCCAAAGAGCTATTCATAGGCTCTGTATGGGAAGTATGTCTCCAAGGGGAAGTTTGCACCTTTGTGATTTGGGTGAAGAGTGAGTCTCAGCCTTCTTAATGCTAACAATGGTCAGGCATATATTTCTACCAGGCTGGATTGAAGATGACAGCAGTCCATCATCTATAGTGCAATGGCTGTCACTTCACATGGAAAAACACTTTTTCTTTTAAAAGAGAGTTTCACAGGCTGTGTTGTTGTAGTGCCAGTTGTGCAAGACCCTAAAATAACTGAATTACTCCTTCATTCTTGACACTCTTATCATCTTTTCCTGTTCTTGTTGCCAACACAGTTTGCTGATTAGATTTGCATGTATTTCAGTAAATCATTTACTTCAGTACCTCTTTACAAACAGACATATCTGCAATGACAGTTCCATTGCTACCTGAGTTTGGGGATGTATCTGGGGCAAAGGAAGGGACTCAGGTGGTTTTATTAGGAAGCAGTTAAGAGTTTAAGAACAGAAATGCAGGGCCAGACCAAAGTATGCTGCCTCTAACTGTGGCCAGAAGGAGAAGTCTGAGGAAGTGAATAGCACAGGCATGCACCTCCCTGGAGTGCTTTCTCAGCTGTCAATAGCTTATGCTCAGCAGCTCCCTGTATGGCCATGTAACCACCATAGGCAACATCTTCCTGCGGGGAACCCCACAGCTTAACTATACACTTTATGAAGAGCCATCTGGTTTTGCTCATTTTGAATCTGCAGGCATTACTTGGTACCTTTTCATTTTTGAATCGGAAGAGAAGGAGAACGATCAGTTTTTCTCTGCCCTCTTTGTGCTATTTGTGATTTTATAGATATGTGCCATATTCCCTCTCAGTCATCACTTTTCCAAGTTGAAGAAATCTAGTACGGAAACTGCTCCATGGTTTTGATCATCCCTGTGGCTCTTCTCTGAATGTTTTCCACTATATTTCCTTTAAGATGAGGACCAGGACTGCATGCAATATTTAACAGGCAATTCAAGTGCACACACACTAAATCTGTATAGGTGCATGATGGTGTTCTCGATTTCTTTCCCTAATAATAGATAATATGTACAGTGGCTCTTGTGTCTTTAAGACCTTCTGAGATGCATAGTACAGTTCAGTTACATGAGCTCAAGAACAGTTCTTTCCATTTACCTTTTTTGTTTTAATAATCCTGCTGAATCCAACCCCTAATAATAGAAATTTTTCTTAATTTATCTACAGAGTTATCTCTATTGAAAGAAAAGAATGGATAGAAAATTATTGCTAAAAAGAAAATGTATTCTTATTCACTGTAACTTCCAAGATCTCTGGAGGGGCTATATTTAAGTTACGTACACAAAACCCAGCCATGCTTGGGGGCAGGAGGTTGATCAACCAGAGAAAACTTGAACTGCAAAAGGTTATGTTTCAAAATGTTCTAAACTTGTGAAAATAAAAGTATAACAGGATAGAATTGAATAATACAAAGAAACCTTCTTGACAGTTTCCCTACAATAGAATGTACTCCCTTCTTTTAAATAGTTTTGTTAGAGGTAAAACCAATGAAACCATGAAAACAACTGAAATAGATGAATCCTTCTACCACTTGCTATTGCAATCTATTACTTGCAGGAAGGAAGCCTGTTTATTTAAAAATATCCTTCTTGCCCTTAAAGATGTAGGCAGATGTTTACCTTACTTGAAAGCTGTTGTAAATATCATAATTACCCAGTTCCTTTTTCATTTCACAATTCTTGCTAGGTATATTACTATAAGTCTTAAAATTTAATCTACTCTGTGCTGGTACTACTAAGTCAAGCACTATAGAAAACCAACAGTGATGACCCAAGTTTCAGTCCAATGTTTTCTCCTTCCAGGGTAACCGGTACCTATTTTCCTCTTGGTTCCACCAAGCAAACCCCCAAAACCACCAAAGCCCCCAGCTGATGCCCACCCTCAGGTTCTCCACTTTCTCCTGCAGCACTGCCCTGTACCTCCTGCTGTATCTCCTGGGATTAGTCTGACAACCTCAAGCCAAGTGCCAGTGGGTACAAATATTGAACCCATGAATTAAAATTCCTTTTCAAAGTTGTGCCTAAGTATCTCCAGCTCTTTATAAGAGTGAGTGAAATGGTCTGAGAGCTTCATTTCAATTAAAATAAGCTCTGCTCTAGGTCTTCTTGCAACAATCAACAGTAGCATTCAGCTTTCAAAAGCTGATGTTAATGCAGTATTGGCAGGAGTGTGCTGGCCTGTTCCCTACTTCTGAGAAGAGCAAACAGCTCTGGTCTGCATCACACAAACAGAGCTTCATATTTTCAAAACCTTTGATCTGCAAATTTCCTACCCTTACCACTCTAGCTTGGTTTATATACTTGGAAGTCTTCCATAGAGATTCAGACATTTCTTTGGGGCATGATGAGCTTTTGACTTTCGCCTTTCTTTGATTATTTTTTTTTAGAAAGATAGAGAGCAAAGATCTTTTCTGTGAGCACGCCTGCCCCAGGCAGCCACTATTCACAGTGGAAGCTGAGTAACAGTTTGCTATTCAAACAGAAATCTGAGTGTGTTGTACAATTCCAGCAATATGAGACTGACATGGAAAGATGGCATGGAGCCATTTATTTCTGCCGGGCAAAGAAGACTTTTGGAAAGGCAGGTAGAGAGAAGGGTATTGACAGTATATTGGCGAGGTGTGAAGTGAGGGTGAAGAGGACATTGGCAAATGTGAGGGCATTGAGAAAAGAAGAGGACAAGAAGCTGGGATGAGTTGCACAGAGGTCTGGTGGGAGGTATGGACTAAGACTTGCAGGTGTGACCTGGTGATGCGAGCACTTTGCTGAGACCGTAGAGACTTTAGTGTAAGTCTGAAGTTCAGTGAACTGCCTTATTGCCTCTGGAAAGTCACTTCACCTTCCCACATCTCAGATTCTCCCCCCATCTCTTCCTGATCATTAGATCAGCATCAACAAAAAATTGTCAAGAGAAGGGGAACAGAAATATAAATTGTGCTGTAACTTAAACAGTTGTGGTTTAGGGGAAAGGAATGAGGCAACATTAGCTCCCTTCAGAAGATCGATATTGTTATGTTCTCAGCTCTAAATGCAGAGATATGATGCTGGGGGTGAGGTACAGAACATGCAGCATACAGCCAGCACGACAAAGTCGTTGCCAGGTAGAGATAAATGTAGCACAGCCAAATTACGTAAGGCCTATCTCTCTTGGTCTTTGACTGCTAAAGAAGGATGTGGCGTTCAGAAACCCCTCCTGTGTGATAGGGCAGAGCACAATGAGCTAAACTGATCCTTTAATAGTACTCAAGGAGAAACATGTGCTAGTGCTGCTTTATTTTTTGTTTTAATAATCAAAATCAGCTAGGCTATGTCCTCGTGGATGTACTCAAGTTTGTTTTCAGTTCTCATGTATGTGATGATACGCCTTATCATGCGCTGGTGGATTAGTTTGTTTACACAAGCTTGACTGCAGAGGCTGAGTGTTGTATGAACAGTTGAATAACACAGTGAGGAAGCACTGATGTCTGAGCCTTGAATCCTGACTGCATTCTCCATTCAAATGGTACCACTAGCACTCCAGTCCTGGCTGCTGCACCCGTGCCCCCTCAGAGACAGATGTCAATGCCAGGACTCAAGTTTTAATCAGCATTAGAGACTTTCAGACAATGACTCCAAAACATCTGGAAATTGCAAGCTGTTTGTGTAGACAAAGCCATAGTGTATGAGAAAGAGAGTCAGTATCCAGGATTTAAAAAATCTTAAGCGAGAAAAAAAGACTTATGTGCAATCTCAGGAGCTCACTTGGTTGTCAGCTACTAGTCAGGCTTCCTAATGCCAAGGTACGGTCCCTCTCTGTACCAAGAAGGGCTAGTTTAACCTGAGCTCCTAGCTGATGTTACAAAGGAAATACAATGAACTGTATACATCTTAAAGCACCGAGCTCTCCTGAAGCAATCAGCAGTCATTCCTTCCACAGAAGGAAGAGCCGTGGACTGGTGTGGGGGGACCTGAGACTCCTAAAAATACCAAATCCATCCAGCATAGACTAATTATTATAAGTCTATGGGTTTTAATTGAAATTATGAATGAGAGCATCTCCCCATTCAATTAATTGAAATTTAGATGTCTACATGTCAGTTGGGTGTCTAAACTTCTGCTCTAGGCACTGGAGATCTGAAGACTGTAGCCAGTGGAGCCATGGGTAGTTCAGTTAAGCAAATGATGGAGTTTAACTTCTCCAGGGGTAGTTCAGTTAAGTAAATGATGGAGTTTAACTTCTAACAACATGAATTCCTTATTGACTTAACTTCCATTGACTCTAATGGAACCTTAGACATTTAGCTCACATAGAGATATCTGTATTGCATTCAACTAAATTTAGGCATCACTATCAAGCAGCTAAATCCTTCTCTATAAGGCTTATTAGGTTAGACTCATCTGGGCAGCTGAGTGGCCTTCAGTTCTACATGCATTACTTCAGTGCAGAACTTCTTGTATTTATCAAGACTGAACATGTCACCTGAAGTGACAGGTCTGAAAACAGAATAAATTGTTTCAGAATATGTTTTATATAGATGAAATGTATTTGAACTTTCATATTCCTGAGAATTAAAATTAAATGTCTGAAAAAACACCTGAATGCACCATTCAAAACCAACTATCTTTAAATAGGAGGGCTGATTGCCACTAACACCTACCATAGAGGCTGAACTAGACCAGAGTAAAGATTCATCCAACTTCACACACAGTTTTCAATGCAGACAATCAGAAGACAGTCCAAAAAAGAGCGATCCCCTCCCTTCTCTGCCATCACGACTTCAGCAATCAGCAACCACTTAGACACTTTATACAGTGGAGAATGCATCCAGACAACTTTTTGTAGTGTCCCTGTTGGCTCTCTCCTCCACAAAGTCATTCAAACCCTTTTGAAATCTGCTCCTGTCTTGGAACTCCTCAACATGCACTTCTTCAGAACAAAAATTCAGGACCTACTGTCGTGGCAGTAAGCTCCACAATTTAAATATGCTTTGTGTGAAATTGGCATTCCATTGGTTTTCTTCGGGTATGTTTCTCAGATATGTTTCTTCAGATATGTTTCTCAGTGCCCTGTTGTTCTTACATCAGGTGAAATAACGAATTGCCTTTCCCCACTCACCTTTTCCATCACTTTTCAGATTTTACAGATGTCTATTGTGATCAGCCTCTGCCAGAACAAATGTTGTTTATAATAGCTGCAAATGTTTGAAGAGACACCAGTTTGTATGATAATCAGTTCTAGGAACCTAAACAAGAGCTTACTGTAGAAAGACACCCCTAATGAATATAAAATATCTAGGGAAACAAAAAATCACCTTCAGAGATCTAATACTGGATTTTTCCCCAACAAAGTCCTTTGATTTGATCAGACATTTTTAGTACATGAGTTGTTGGTTCCTGTGAAACAAGACAGAAGTTGACTGGAGTCTGTTTCTCCATTTGTTTTAGTTCTCACAAGAGATCCAAGCTGAATACATTAACTGGTGGTATCTTTAGTTTTCATTTCTAAGGACAAAGAAATGATAAATATTTGTAAATGCCTATTGCAAACCACTAGTTTAGGTAAAGCTCTTATGTAATGTACATTAACTTAAAGCCCTAACAAGTTTCGGTCACCACAGCATATCATGCTGTAACACCAAATTTTAATACAGCAATAATAAAACGCAGAATCCTAATTGCCATTAACTTGCAATTCTAGAGGTTGTACATGTTCAGGTGCTGGGGAAGGTCTACTTATTTAGGTCATTTTGGTAAGTAAATGTGCTATTCATTGATAAAATAAGGATAAGATAGACTATTTCCATTGTTTTATTATTCACACATTACTTAAACTGGGGAAATAAACCAGACAAATTTCAGGTGAATTTTACAGTAAATACTTTTAATGCATTTAATAGATCTACTGAGCAGTACTTACAAGAGATAATTTCAATAGTTAACAGGAATATAGACTGAAAAATTGAGTGCATATTACTGAGAGGAAGATTGGAAAACTGATAGATGAGCATGAGAAATTAGTACCAATAAACACAGCTGAAATTACAGACAACTCAATCTCCTGTAGAACACAGATTCTTCATCATCTCTGAATTAAAGCTCTGGATCTCACATTCTGGGTGCTGGCATAAAAGATCTGTTTATCCCACATGGCTTCTGGCTCTGTGAATATGTGGTATGTTATATGATAAATTTTGAGTGGGATGGGGAAATGAACCATTTTAAAGAAATTAGGTTACTGAAGCACCTGCCTTTCTTACAGTTTTTCAAAGCATAGCCTGGTCTGGAAAAAACTCCTGGTTCAACATTTCACATATACAGTCAAATTAAAATGCTTAATTGTGCAGAGTATTAGTCAGTACTGATCTCCTGAGGAAATAGGAACTTTATGAATGATGTCTGCCTCCCACTGTAAGGAGTAAAATTATACTGTTTAAAGAATATATATGTTAAGCACCTAAGGCTGTTTAGAGAAGTCTGAGATCCCATAGTAAGTTATTATGGTATTGTGAAAAAGAGTTTTATGAAGCAAGTTATTTAGTTTAGAAGATAAGAAGAAGAAATTGTGAAATAAAATTGGGCAAAATAATTTTTTATTTGGTGATAAGCAATTTGCTAATTAAGAAGAGAAAAGTGATTGTGTTGAGCTATGCTGGTGAAAAAGAACCCTGGGAATAAGAGTATAACTGTCTTTTGGAGGGAAAAAAATTAAAGCACATTTTCAGGGGTACCATGTGCATCTCAAAAGCATGCTGATGAATGTCAGCCCATGAACAACACCAAACCATGTGAAGTGGGCTGCCAAGGAAGATACTGTGAACAAACCCATGGTCTGCAAACACAGAAATACAGGTTTTGATTAACATGTGAGGACTTTGGGCTCAAGCAGATAATCTAAGCATGCTCCTGTACACTGCTTTGTGGGCAGAGAGACTCTGCCTGCTCTCGGGACTGCAGCCAACAGGCATCTCTAGTCAGAAAGGCAGAGAGCTACTCTTGTAGAACCCTGAGACAAGGTGTGGGTGCCCCCCTCCTTTCCCCAGTGGTGGGGGCTCTGGTGTTCCTAGTGTCAGAGGGACAGAGGAGCACGAGTACTTTATCCAGACCTGGCTTGTCACAGCTCCGGCTCCTCCTGGGTGACAGTCTAGTGCACAGGTACCTGCTCAGCAAATAACCTGCTTTTGAGCTACAACAGGACCAAGAGAGAAAGCAGTAAATGCAGGTTTCAGAATCATGCTAGTCTTTAGTTTTGGTCTATCTTTTGTTCATAGACCTGCCAGCCTGCAGTCCTGATAGTGCTTATTGAACACTGCAGGTCTGATTTCTTTCCTGGGCCCATCCTTGAGCAGAACACCACTGATGGCAGCACTGTTGATATTTTCAGAGACAGAGATGCATGTGCCTGTTCTAAAACCTTGGGACAATCCAAACTTGGCCATTTGGAAATGTTGGGGATTTTTTTATCAGGAGAAAGAGAGAAAGAGGTTTTCACTGGTTTGGTTTGAATGTCCAAGTGACACTACTGGAGACAAGATGGCATCTCAAGAGAAAAGAAATCATAAAATCCACATTTATAATCCCACTTCAAGCCTACTCTAAGCACTGTCCAGGTAATGTCTGTATCAATAGGGGTCAAGCAAGACAATTGTGCAAACACACCTGTGCCCTCTATCACTTCCTGCTTTCACCTGTAAGTCAGGAAAAGTGAAAAAACACCAATTAAAAAAACCCTACTTGTGTAAACATCGTGTGTAAATATTTTATCAGTTTGTTTTGTTTTACTTGTGGAGCATGATTAGAAGAAGCAAGGGCAGTTGAAGAAGGAGGGAGGGAGAGGGGGAATGTACCTGCAGTTTTCAAAAGAAGTATCAAGAACTTTTCCATAAGGCAGTCTTGAGCAATAAGTACCTTGGCAAATCTGTAATGTGATTTTCCAAGTGGTGTGCAAAATGTCATCCAAGTTTAAATCTGCAATATTGCTTTAATCTTCAAAAATGAAATAATAATGTTTGTCTTTACTATGTTGGATCCAATCTCACACTCCTTTCCAGACTAAGTTCCTACTGATTTTAGCAATCTGGGTCCAGTAATGCACATTAGACTTATCAATTTATTTACAGCTCAGATCTGTCATTGCCATTAGGTATCTAGGATACACATTTCATGCACATACAGCACATAGAGAACATGCACTTGTAGACATACTTTCATTGGATATGATAATGTAAGGATCATTATCCTACCTAAAGAAATGCATTTGAATTGCATACGTCTAAAGCTACCCTCTAAACACCAGATAAATACCTTCCAAAAATAGCATCGCTCATTTTTCACAGCAGGTGTCATTCATCAGGTATGAGGCTGCATCTAAACGTGTTAGTAATAACAATTCAGTTTGGTATGTGACTCCAGCTCATTACCAGCAGCCTCAGGCACTGAAGGCTAGTGAAGTCACTAAAGCACCACAGAAATACTTAATCCTATAGCAAATATTTAATCCTATGACATGAATATTACACAAATATTGATCCTGTAATTTAAAAAGACTCAGAAGAACCTGGCTTTTCTCCTTCATTGCTCTGACCTGTCTCGCAGTTTGCTTGCCTCCATGGTACTGTTTGCAGAGCTGGACCAGCTGCCCACATACCTAATCTGAAAGGGGGCAGTGTGCACAGCAAAGCGGGAGCCGAGGGAGCAGATCCTGCCCCTCCATAGGCAGAACCGATGGCTCTAGAAGCTGTGACTGCAGCTCTGCCTGTGAAGAAAGAATATTGCAGGTGTAGGACAGCCCAGTCCCTCACACCACTCCTGTCCCTCCTGTGGGATCTGCTCCCAGGTGGCAGCACCAAAGTGATTTTTTTGAGAGTGGGGACGATGGTCTATCACTGCCCGTCATGCTGCATTGCCATGAAGCCCACGGTGGTGTTGTGGTTGCTGGCACCCCTAGAGCATGGTGCTTGGTGTCCCCCAATTGCCATGCGACCATACTGGCAGAGGATCCCTGCCAAAAGCCTTTTTTTGGCATCCCCTCCCCCTACACAGGCACTGCCATCACAACTAGCAGAACTGCCAGTGAGAAATGCCACTGTGTGAAGGCTAATTAGGAGTCTGCAGGGAATCTTGTTGCATGTTTCTGCTTAATTTGTGATATTCACACTAGGCCTGACAGAAAGCCACTGAGGGGACAGGAGCATTTCCAGTGACTTTAAATGGGCTGCTTGCCCTGGGACACCGATAATGGCAGCCCGGTTTGCACAGGCAGTGAAAAGGCTCTCCTCAGGCCCCACCAGACACCAGAGCCTGTTGACCTTAATTAAATTTCATGGCACACTTGGCTCAGTCCTGCAGTAATTGCTCAGCCTTTACTTATATGCCTTGGCTAAATGGGAATGCCCTCCCAAGCAGCAGTTCACAGGGAGAGCAAAGTACGATGAGACCCTTCTGCAGTATCCTGTGCCTTTTTTCAGTGCGATGTGTTTATTACTACTCACTATTGTTACAGAAATGTTTCCAAACCCTGGTCACATCCCGAGTGTTTGTGGTGCTGCACAACACAAACAGCAGGAGCCGGTATCCCAGGACCTTGCCACCCAGACACTTTCTGGTTTTAGTTTGGAACCTCAGCTACAGAAACACAAAGCAAACTGAGGTCTCCTCAGGTGACAAACCTGGGACATCAACAGTCACCTGGAGGTGGCACATGAGGAAAGGGTCCAACCCTGTCCTAGTCTTTGCCTCCCCCGGGATGAAGGACAGCTTTGCTGCTTGCCCATGCCGAGGGGATGGGAGGGTGTCCTTTGCACAAAAAGTCACAAAACAAATGGTGGAATTACTGTCCCTAATGTGTCCTATCACCTGACCTCTCCAGTGGGAGGTGTGCAGGAGAGGGCCAGGGCTGGATCCCTGTCTGGCAGGCGGAAAGGGACACTTGCTGAGACTATGCAGTGATCCCAAAGAAGCCTATGGCCACACTCATCCTTACAGACCACAAACCTAGAGAAGAAACTTCCTCAGTAACTCATTCCTCCCCTAGGGTCCTGGAAATAAAAGTAAGATCACACCAGCTCTCCTGACATTCCTTTTTTTGATTCTTCTGGAAACAGAGATAAATTCCCCAACTACCCTTGGGGAGACAGAAAAGGAGTGCTCAGGCTTTAATCATCTCCTTGAGGGGGAAAAAGGTAGAGAATGGGCAAAAAAGTGTGTGCAATGCTGAAGACACAAGCAGGATGAGAAGAGGGAGAGACTATGGTGAGGAAAGAACAAGGAGAGGTGAAGAGTGGAAGGGATGGAAAGCAGAGAACAAAAGGGAGAAGCCCTGAGCATTTGAAAAAGCAGGTAAATGAGGGAGCTGAGATGGGAAAGTGAAGAGGAGCACTAACTTAAGAGAGACATATAACAAAGGGAAGAAAAAGAAAATCTTAGCAATGTATTAAATAGGAAAGAAATAGGGAACAAGGTGCTAAAGAAAGCCACAATCAGAAAGAGAAGACTTCCTTGCTGAGAAGGAGAGGTGAGAGTAGGCTGATTCTAAGGGGGGAAAGTACTAAAGTCTGAAGAAATATATTACAGGCTTGACACACAAAAGCAGAGACATAAACTGTAATAGAGAGCAAAAGAAAATAAAGGGGAAAAAGAAAGCAGGTGGAACAAAAGGCAACAGGGCATGTAACATAGTTTTAAAATATTACTAAATGTAGAAGTTGGATTTAAAAAAAATTATTGCTGAGCTCATTTCTCTCATTAGAACTGTAGAGTATGAAATGAAACACATGTACAGTCTGGTATTGCTGTTCAAATCTGCTTTTAATGGGTACAGATAATAAAGCTGGTGACCATTTGAGAGCAAATGCCATTACAAATGATGACCTGTAATCCACTGTAAACTCTTACTCTCTGCTTACACAAACAGACCTGGGTGCTTGAAATAATAAGAGACTTTTATTTTCTTTCTTTTCATGTGGAGGCCATTAGTCTTCTGGCCAAATTTCACTTCTCAAATGACAAGTGGTTAAAATGCTGGGCTGCAGGGTCTGTCTAAAAAGAAAATAGTTTTATTTCATATCTCCACTATTAGGAGATATAGTAATCTATTCTGTTTACTACAACTGTATAGAATGTGGGGGATTACTGAACAATTTGGCAGAGGGTAGTTTCTTTTTCAAGTGATAAGGTGGCGTGGAAGAGCTGCTTTTTCCCAGCACAGCTTCCAGACAGCTTCCTGGAAGGCTCCTTGCTCATCCATTTTATACACAGCACCGTGCTGTGCAGGGGAGTGAACAAGCCAAGCACTTCAGGCTACCCAATGTTGTCTTATCTGGCATGATCTGAGCACCATGCGTGCAGAAGGTGTGACTCACACACATGCGCGCAAACACGCATGTACACACATTTACAAGACATGGGCAAGGGCACGTGATGGCGAAAGTCCTGGTGAGCAGAGATTGCAGAATCTTTGCTCCTGTGGGGGAGAGAGTTCCCAACCCCAAAAGGAGAAGACAAAGCCCTGGTCTAAGCAGTGTCCTGCTCTGCCCTGCAGAAAATGTCCTCGGAAAACTGGGATGTCCTTGCTGAGCGCTGGGCTGGGCTGTGGGGCTGGAGGTCAGCTGCACAACTCAGCTCTTTAAACTTGTGCTAATGCAAAGAAAATGTAGTGAAAAATGTAGAATGCCTTTATGCAGGTTGTGTGGGTTTTAATCACTCCTCCCAAGCTCACCAAACTGCTGCAGCTCCTTATGCAGTAACCAAATGTATGATCACATTGCTTGGCAACATTGTCCTTCCAGAATCAACACTTTCACAGTTGCCTCAGCCTCTTTCCTACCCTCCTTCTCCCATTCAAAAACATCACCTACAATCTGCTTCCCTCTCATCAGAACAAAAGGCATACAACCTCTGTGGCCTTTGCCACGTGACCTGCAGAGCAGGTCCCAATTAAAAGTCTAATTTTAATGTTGTTTTAATCATCAATGCACTTGTGAGATGATGACAGGAGACAAGGATGGACAAAAGACATAGAAATCCACAAGGAAAACTAATGATGAATCATCGTTTGAAGGGTGAGTCATGCCTGAGTGCATGCATATGTCAAGCATGAGACTGGCGTAGCTTCATTTGATTAACCCAAATCTGCTTTGTTTAAGTCTTCTCTTGCAGCTCTGCTTTTAAGGAAACAGTAACACAAAGCAGTTGTTTGTACAGTGATCTTATTGCCTACCTATGGGAACATTCTGGCGAATCCCAGTATGGAAACCAGGTCTGGAAGAGACTTCTAGTCTCACTTCTAATCCCAAAACAAGGCCAGTTCCCCTCTAATCCCTTTTTAATAGAGGTTTGTATAGTCTGCTCTTTAAATTCGCTGGAGGTGGAGATTCAGACCATCCCCATCTACCATTGTAGACTCAGACCTCCCACAGCCATCGTTGGATTTTACCATGAGAGTAGCAGCTATCATTCAACAGGGGCAATTTCAGGACCACACACAAAGGTGTGAAAGCAACCATTATGCTTTCACTGGCCGCAAGCTCTCCGTGGTGCCTCTCACCACCGACGGGCTGCACAACAAGCAGGGTGTGCTTCTGCACGCAGGACTGTGCCAGCTGCCTGACCACTGGTGCTGATGTGAGGGATGGGGCAGCATCTCAGGCTTAGGTGAGTGTGGAGGGGTGGAGAAGCTGAGCTCCAGGCTATCATCTGCCGTGTAGCATCTCCGGCTGCAGTTTGACAAACACATTCACCTCACACGGGTCGCAAGTGATGCTCAGTGAGGCAACGGTGGGGCTGCAGCTGCTGCTGGCCCGGCTGCCCAGCGTCCCCAGAGACTGGCTGTCCCCTGCAGGCACGGTTCTGCTCCACGCCGCTTGGTGAGGCTGATCTGCTGTTAGCAGGGACACCTCGTTGTGGCCATCAGAGGTGAGCTGAGCACTCTGCTGTGCCCCTGCTTTTGTGTGACACCGCAGCAGCACAGTTGCATTTACTCTTGCACTGCTGCCCCATTCAACTGGCTGCTGGACTGCTGGCATTGCCAAAGCTATGCCAGCATTTTTCTCCAGTGCTACCAAAAAAAATCACTCAAACCCTATTATACTTGTATCTATGTGTTTCCTGGGGAGTAGGAGGGAAGATCTGCTTCATGACAGCAGAAACTGTGTAGCAGCCTTCCATGGTAGGCATGCAGAGTTTTCTACCAAATAGAATATACTCATTTATTATATAGAAAAGCATATGTATATTAACAGTTAAGGAACCTGGGTCTTTTTCTGCACTGATGCAAAAGGATTTGGGGTTTGTAACTCATTTAGAAAGGAATCCAATACTGATAAATACACCACATTTTGCTTGGCAGTCAGGTGGTCTGGAGAATTCCTGATTTCTAGTCCAGTGCTGAGCTGTACAAACATAGAGATAATACCATGTAACTCTTGCAAGCATTTAGCCATTGGCAAACAGCTGCCTAGCAATCTCTTTATGAGATTTATTTCTCTCTCATGGTTTTGTCAAGGAAACAGTAGTTGTTGATAACATTCAGAAACACAGAGGTGCTCTTTAATACTCAGGACAGTGAACAAGCAAAAATCCACTGTAGAAAATAAGCTCGTGTGAATATTTGACTTTTTTCCTCATTTTACAGATTATATGTACCCAGTATTTATAATTCAGGGGATATTTATTTGCAAATAAGATCAGCTTCAGTATCCCTAGAGGTATAGGCTTTGTGCTTCTCTGATCCCTAACCCTAACCCTCGTGGCAGCTTGGGGCTGTGTCTGAAGTCCCCAGCACCATGAATGGCCCAGATTAGAAATTATGTGGACATAGCAATGTTTGGCATAGTGCTGTGCTCCCTTTGGCATGCCTTTTCCAGCCCCAGTGCCCTAGAGCTGTAGGCCGTGTGGTCCTCTAAACCCTAACGCTAACCCTAACCCTCGTGGCAGCTTGGGTTCTGAGTCTGAGGTGCTCAGCCCAATGAGTGGCCCAGATAAGAATGGTTTGGAGGCAGCAGTGGTGGTGCAGTGCCACATTTTCTTCGGGAGGATTTTTCCAACCCCCATGGAAAACCTTTTGCTTTATTTCATGCAAACATCTCTATTTTAACAGGCATTTCACATAGCATTCATACTGTGGGTTGCAGCAACATCACTCATCTTCCTGCAGGCAAAACTCTGGTTTGTTTTGACAGTCATTCCTGATACTTTTTCCCTGTTGCAAAAAAAAGGCAACTTACCCAAGATGGGACTTGGGACAGCCATGGGAAGGTAAGAAAACTGAAACACACATAGCAGGCCCAATATTGGTGAAGCATTTGTGCTTTTCCTCTTTCCAAGCAGAGCTGGATCATCACTCCACAAAGGGTGGAGCTGGGCAGCCAGTGCCAGTGTCTCCCTAAAACTGAAACACATCAGTTTTTCCTCAAAATGAAAGTGTTGCCTACAGTTCTGAGCCTGTGGGAAAACCACTCCTGGCAGTTGCAGTATGCTGCAGCTCTGGTGCTTGCTGATTCCTTTTGGAAGGGAAAAAGGGCAGACTGGGAAAATAACACTTGAAAATTTATTCCAACACATTGGAGAAAGCTCCATCTCGCCTCACCTGCACAATTCCAGCAGATTCACCCTGCAAGAGGCAGCTGGAGGGCAGGTACCAGGCAAGATCTATGCTGCAGTATAATATTTTGCCTTAATTTTGGCTCACTGCAACAAAAGCACCCCTATGAAACCATCCCTACAGGCTCTGCAGGCAGCACACGGCTTAACGCCATATTAAATTGCCTCTTTCATTCTGTGCAGCACAGCAGTGTCGGCAGAAAGAAGAAAACATAAAAGCACATCACACGAGTCAAGGCAGATTCTGTACTGCAAACTTGCCCTCTCCATTAGGTTAGTTGTATAAGAGCTGATTGGTTCCTCTAGGGGGAAAGATGGGATTTGGCACTACAGTGCTCAAGGGCTTTCTCAATAAGGGAAAAAACTACTATGGCCAACTCTTGTATCAGGGCTAGTACTGAGCTTGCCTTAAAATTAGGAAACTGCATTTTGGGGTTTTGCTTCTTTGCTGCTTATATTTCCCTCTGTAGGGATGCTGCTGCATTTGGGAATTTTCACATACTTATGTTTGTGGTGTGAACCAACCGGTCAAATCCAATTTCTGCTCAAATTTATAGCAAGCTTTTCGCTCCATCAAAAATAACCCAGATTTAATACCAAGAACATTATAGTCCCTCAAATGCATACTTTTTCCTCTGAGTCACAAGCAAAGAGCAGTCTTTAGGCACATCCTAAGGACACTACTGTAGATCATCAAACAGCCCCAAACCTGACAGAATGGTGTCAGTTCAGCTGAGGGAACAGCCTGCTCTTGCTAAGCTCACAGCAGGGAAAGGAAGGGATTGTGGCAGGTCACTGTTTTTGCACCTAGGCAAGGACTTCTGGAGCGCTTTGAAGTTTGGTTGAATTCCCTCCATACTTCTGATTCCTGAGTTAATTTACCCAAACAGGCACCGCTGAACAGAGCTGGAATCGTGCGGGATTGCAGACCTGCCCCTGCTCTGTGCACTGCCAGCCAGAGCAAACAAGGAGAGGAGGAAGGAGGAATTACCCTGGTGATCCCTTCTGTGATTCCCCAGCAGCTGCAGTCCTCAGCTGACCCCGGCGGGGAGAGACTGTGAGAGTTACACTGGATTACAGGTCCCAGCTGCTCTTAACCCAGGGGCAGCCACAACTGATTTGACCAACGGTGCAGCAGGAACTGCCTGCATGCATGGCTTCATTGCACCCACGCAGTTATTTATACAGTCTTCATGAGTTCCCTTTGCCTTTCTTTTATCGCTGCAAATCCTCACTATGTTGTTGTGTGGCAGTAATATCCTTGCCACTTATTTTGAGACAGTTTGATTCTAACGCTTTTAAATTCAAGGGGGTGGCCAGTCCTGGGACACTCCACTGCTCATCAGAGCAAGGAATTTGGATCCTAATGGGCGTTGATGGTTCTTTCCTCTTTTCCTTCTTTAGAAGGTCCTTCCACATCTTTTGGTACTCACTGGTACAAAATGAGAGGATGCAATCCACATATCTGGTCACCAAGTAGTTCCCAGTGGGGGAGAAACTGTCTCAAGGAGCAGAACTGCACTGAAGTAAATTACCTGATGGTATGTGGGACTTCATACTATTTTCTTTTTGGATCTGCCTGAGAATTTCACACCTCTTGGGCACAATGCATCTTAACTTCATCCGGGGGAAAATTGATGCACTTGTCCTTGCCCATTTTCAAATATTTATCTTTTATATTTTGTCTTCAAGGAAAAAATATTTATACCACCTACATCACTTCTGTCCTGATAGCTTGTTGTTCTGTATATAATTGTTTTATTATATAGGAGCACACATAGCTGACTGGATCACCTACCTCTGTAATTTTTACCCCTCACAGCCCCCATCACTGCTGCCAAGCATGCCCAGAGCTGTCCTATGTGAGCATAGTAGCACTGGGAAGATCCAAAATCAAGACATCCCCTCTGCCTCCTCCCCTATGCCTATCCTAAAGTAGCCCTGGTTGTGTATTCTATGCAGTGGGAAAAGTTCATAGACTGTATCTGACACTCACATTCATTTTTATTTTTGCAGCATAAGGATGTTCAGTGATCAAGACAGCAGAATTCCTAACCTACATTGGTTTTTCTGCCTCAACAGAAGGTCTTGGGCTGCCTCTGGTGGAAGACTCAAACCCAAACTCCACAGGCTGGGGGGAACAAGAGAAGAGATTGTTGTTTAACACTATTGCTTTATTCCAGAGATTTACATAATATGTAAAAAATTAACAAGTGAAGTGTTTTGTATTTCTTCAAGGGCTGCTATTATCATCCTACTTGTCTTCTTTGGGTGTTGCCTCTGTCTCACACTCATCACCACACCACAGGGTTGCTGGAAGGAACAGGAGAGGTCAAGTTTTCAATGAGTTTTCCTTTTTTCCTTTTTTTTACCCCTTTTTTCTCCTTTCTCCTTTCTCCTCTCTTCCCCTCCCCTCCCCTTCCCTCCCCTCCTCTCCATTTGAAAGGCCTAAACCATACAATGTCCAGCTGTTCAGGGCAGCATTTAAGCACATGCTTGTTTTTAGGCCTCAGTTGTGAACAGACATGAGCAAAGTTATGGGGTTTTGCTGAGTCACAGCCTAAATTATCCAGCATACACTTTTCTCCTTCGCTCATATAAGTCATTCTAACACTTATTGACAGATCAAACTCTGCATATGATAAGTGAGTTTATGTTGCTAAAAATGCAACCTTAGAAGTCACTGAGACTGTCTTTAATCCACCAGACTATGGGCCAGGTCCATGCTCTGGCTGTGGGAAGCAAGGAGTGCTGAGGGAGGAACACTGCAAATCTATCATGACCTGCCAGCAAGCAGAGGACAGGCTGGCTCTGTGCAAAGCACTCTTTCCAAGTGTCATAAAGTCACGGTGCTTATTAGGTCAGAAACCTCAAGCTGGTGGAAACAATTTCTGCCAGTGAACACTAGAGCAATCTGACGTGCAAACATCCCTGTGTTATCTGCAGTGGGTAGGAAAAAACAAGCCATTTTCTCTCCAAAGGCAGTAAAGGTCCTGCGGTCCTAGCTCCTTACACAACCCTAAGAACAGACCACAGTTTCACAAATTTGTGAATTAAGTTACCTGATGTTAGGAACAGGAACTCCTACATAATACCCTCATTAATACCCACAGGACAGCAATGAGTCTGCTATTCCAATACTCTCTGTTAAATAAAGTCAGTCCCTGCTTTGGTTAATACACTGGATATTTGAAACTTATTATTCTTAGTCTATGTTTGTGTGTTAGAGGAGTAGTAGCCAACTCCAGATGATGGGACAGATGGAATTTTACAGTGCATAAAAAAATTGGGTTCTCGATAATAAGTCATATGTTACACTTGCACATTCTTCTACACAATTAAGATATTTCCTTTAACAATTAGCAAAAATGGAAGAGAATTGGCACCACAGCATTTTGACATAGCTGTAATAAAACTGCAGAGCTGAAGCTACAGAACTTGCATATTCTTCCCACAGGACTCTACCCAGAAAAACAGATTTAAGGAAGCATGGTATGCTCATTGGGATATGCTGCAGCAGAAATTGCTCATCTTTCTGGGTCAGAAAGGACTCCTTCAATAGAGCAGGCCACTCTAACTCTCCAGTGCTCATGACTGCTCTTGCTCTGTGCAATGGGCTCTGAGACCACTGAGATGACTCAACTTCAAAATGCAAGTCTCTTCAAAGATGGGCAATGGGAAAAGGAGAGCAAAAGTTTTCAGTGACATTAACTCCCTCCATCTTCACCACCTTTTAGCAGCCAACATTGGACATCAACTTCGCCTCATAGCCTTCTAGTCACTCCCTCTCCCAAATCGTTAGGCAGAGAGTGCGGGGTAGGAGAGATGAGGCTGTCAGTTCCCAGGGAGCAGGACTCACCGCCTCCAGCACCCAGGACTGTGATGTGTGACTTTGTTGAATTTCTAGATAATAACTACAACTCCTACCGAAGACTACCTAAAGATTCCAGAAAAGACATTGAAGGTGGGTTTTCAACATCATCCAGTGTAGGTCTGGCAGCCACTGCGCTAGCCCTTAAGCCGAACCACACTTGCTCTGTAAATCTGCAGCTTCTCTTTTCAAGGAAGTTGTTTCCTTGGTGATCACCATGACCCTGAGATTCCACTTGTGTTTGCAACAGGAAAACGAAAAAAGAAATAAGCTAATACAGAGATTAAGGTTTGTTAACATGCTTTTCATCTCCTTACTAACAGCAGTGGTTATCCAGAAAGGAAAGCTTTTGTCTGCCTCCCTTCTGATCAAAGATCAGTTCCCTCTGATGGCACTAGGTTAGGTCATTTCCTCCCTATTATATTTGCATAAACTGACAGATAGCAAGTGTTGTCAGGCACATCCCAGAATCAGTGGGTAGGGAATCATCCCCACCACTACATCCACTGGTCTGAGCTGTAAAGGGGACAGTTAACAATGAAGTAGATGGCTGGGAAGGAAAACCAGGGGACCATGGAGAGAAAACAGTTTCTGGAGTACCCACAGTTCCTTTCCTGAGACACCCCATGCAATGGCTCCATCCTGTGCCAGCCTTTTTTATGTATTTATTTCTTTTCCTTAAGAACCTTGTGGTTCATCAGCCCTAAGTAAGTGCAATGCTCTTGTGTTTGAAAATAGTATTTGCTAATAAACCATGCTAAGGCAAGGAATGTGGCAGCTCTTACAATGTACTCTTCCATAGGGCTGAATACTGAGTTTCGGGTAACAAGATGCTTGGTCTCACACAGTCTCAACAGACTCCAGTGGGAAAGCATGAAATATTTTGGAAAAAAATATCTGTAATTTTTCTTGCATTTTTTCCCTTCAGAATTGGCTGAAAAGGATCCTCTCTCGGGAGTCTCTTCGTTTTAGAAACATTTTTTTTACTACAAACAAGTATTTTAATTGTGATAATTGAGAGGTGAGGATAGAGCTCTTGTTCACCTGCTATGGGTTACCAGGGGTGGGTTATTTGTGTGTTTTTTCACCTTATCAAGCAGTTTTGTGAGTAATTCTAGTGAATAGCTGGTTTCCCATGGCTTTGATTGACTGCCTTATCTAACTGAATCATACTCAGACTTACTGTCATCTCTGAATATGTCTGTTTTGGTGATAAAATGCAAGTGACTATATTTATTTGTAGAAAAAGTAGGTCAGGGTAAAAATTTTTAGGTGGACACTAGAAGCTGAGACACTGGGAAAACCTGTTTGTTTCTTTTTTAAACATTATCGATCTTTTTTAACACTTCTAAATATTCTGTTCAACTGTAAGCATTTTTAATTTACATTTGCAATATCATTATGAGCTTACTATTTATTTTCACCTATGTCTTGCAGAACCATGAACACCTAAGGAAGAATGAGAACTAAAAATGGGTCCTGAACTTAATGACTACTTCTGTTGGGAGTGTATGAAATCTCTACCGTATTGCTAGTTCATATGTAAAAATGACAGGGGGTCAGGCTGATGGTAAACTGAACCTGAGAAATACAAACATCCCCATAATAGACCTCTATGGAATACCCACCATAGCGAAACTCTCTTTAACTCCACAACATGGGTGTTTATCTCAGATGGTAAACTTTAAGGGTTTCTGTTCCTTGTATAGGAACACTTCCCATTTCACTGCAGACATTCCCATTATCTATATGTGCTTTAAATCCCTTTTGAAATATGCTTGTCTATATTTGCTGCCCTTTTTGAATCATGCTAGATTCCCAGTACCTGCAGCAATCTGTGGTACTGGGCTTGTTGAGTTAATGATGAATTAAGCAGGGTGTCTCCCTTTTTACAGGCGGACCCTCCCTGAATTCTTCTGGCCTGACAGCCCTATCTCCCTGGCAGCACCTCTCTAAGTTTATGACAAAGTCATGGGTCAGTTGAACTTTAACAGCATCCTCTGCCTTGCAAACAAGTTGTTAAGAAGTCATAAAGCAGCAGGTAGATAACCCTTCTAGGAGAGCAAATGAAACATAAATTATAGTTTGGTCCCAAGTCCCTTCTTCTATACCAAACCAAAGAGTATGAAACAAGAAAAAAATCAGCTCTTGAAACTGTTTACATCACAGGTCTTTGCAGCTTTCAGCAAGTTCTGAAGGAAAACAGCATGTCCTTACACCAGAACTGTCCCTCCCAGAGAAATGTCAGGGATGCCTCCTCTGCCATCTGACCTCAGTTGTCATTTGACCATGCTACAAAGGCAAACTGACACTGGTAGACTCCAGAGAGCAGATTGTCTGATCTCTTTGATCTGATTTCTTCACAAGGAACAAGTTGTCCCAAAAAGTGTGACTTTGAAGAAGCCCAGCAATCTCTGTTCTGTTGGCAGCCTGGTGACTGATTTCCTCCAGTTTTATTGCTGCTGCTATAGATGTTCTCCTGGAAAATTAAAAAAGTTTTATAGAATAATAGAATCATCACAGAATCATTTAGGTTGGAAAAGACCTCTGAGATAGCCAAGTCCAACTTTTGACTGATCACCAGCTTGTCAGCTAGACCATGGCACTAAGTCCTACGCCCTGTCATTTCTTGAACATTTCCAGGGATGGTGACTCCACCATCTCTCTAGGCAGCCCATTCAAATGTTTAACAACTCATTCTGTGAAGAACTTCCTCCTGATCTCCAGCCTGAACTTCCCCTGGCACAGCTTGGGTTTAGGTCCTCTTGTTCTGTTACTGGTTGCCTGGGAGAAGAGGCCAACCTCCATCTGGCAACAACCTCCTTTCAGGTGGTTGTAGAGAGGAATAAGGTCTACCCTGAGCTTCCTTTTATCCAGATTAAACAACCCCAGGTCCCTCAGCTGCTCTTCATAAGACATGTTTTCTAGACTCCTCACCAGCTCCACTGCCCTTCTCTGGACATGCTCCAGCACCTTGATGTCCTTCTTGCAGTGAGGGGTGCAAAACTGGACACAGTACTTGATGTCTGGCCTCACCAGTACCAAATACAAGGGGACAATCACTGCCCTGATCCTGCTGACACACTGTTCCTGATACAGGCCAGAATACCATTGGCCTTCTTGGCCACCTGGGCACACTGCTGGCTCGTGTTCAGCTGCTGTCGACCAGCACCTCCAAGTCCTTTTCCATTGAGCAGCTTTCCAGCCACTCTCCTCCAGTCTCTAGCACTGCATGAGGTTATTGTGACCCAAGTGCAGGACCTGCCACTTGGCCTTGTTGAACCTCATGCTATTGGTCTTAGCCCATTTATCTAGCCTGTCCCGATCCCTCTGCAGAACCTTCCTGCCCTCCGAAAGATGATCATAGATTGGTTTGGGCTGGAAGAGATCTTAATGACCATAATTTCCCCCCTGCTTCCCCCTGCCATGGGCAGGGATGCCACCCACTAGACCAGTTTCTGGGCAGTTTTCCTGCCTTCTGTAGGCTGATTGCTGAAGAAGTGAGATTTGATTGTTTTGGTGTTTGGAGACCAAAAAGACAGTGATCTCATGAGAATAGATGACACCAGGTGTTATATTTCTCTGTATTAGTTGTTATAATTCTGTTCTCCCCACTTAGTGAGAAACAAGTCACCTGCATCCAGTAGATCTTTTTAGTTAATTCGTGTTGAATGCCTGAGTCCTTCAACTAGCCAATGCTAGTTTGGAAGTTGGTTACTTGAAAACTGATATATAACATCTTGTCAAACGCATCACGTCTCTTAGTTTGCAGCATCTGCAGCATTTTGTATTGTAGTAAATGGGCCACCCCATAAATAAAGTTGTAGTGGATGGAAAAGGAATAAAGATGCATGAGTTTTGCTGTAGTATTGGGGGATTATCAACAGAGCAGTAAAGAGGGAAAATATTAATTTATCTTGTACTTTCCTGACACTGACTCACACACGCATATGCACACAGGAAAATCATCTCTGTGACCTCTGCTTGACAATGATAATATGGTAGTAATTGACTTTTCACTATTTTGTGGTTATGAGAACAAAAATGGACGTACTTCAAGATGCAAGGTTATCATCAATTATAGATCCATCAGAAATTCTTTCAGGTATTTTCTACCTTAATTCAGCTCTGGAGCCTAATTCTCTTCGTAACTAACAGTTGGGGTCCATATTGAAAAAAAAGCTCATAGAGTAGGCAAATTGATGTGAAATGATTGTGTATCATTCACACCAAGTTCCTTGAAACCTACTATTTCCGTTTTTCATAAAATAGACTTCAAACAAAATTACTTCTTGGCAACAGTGATCCAAGAGGTCTGCAAGTCTGCATAGCAAGCAATCTTGACAGTTTGATTATTTGTTATAAGAACAGCTCTGAAACATTTAATCTATAGACCGTGTTGTGATTTCAGCAGAGAAATTTCATCTTCAATATTCCTGAGGACTGAGAGGCGGGCAACTGCAAGTCACTTGTTAACATCCACACTTGGGTTTAATCCTTGTTAGCAGAGTATAACAAATGCAGAAAGGTTCATTTTTCCCCTCACATGGGAAATGCCATTCAAGGGTGTATTTTTTAGTCTGCTTAGAAGCATGCAAAAATAATGTTCATTAACGATAAGGGAGATACAGATGCTGTGTGAGAAAAGGATATAGCGATGATCATTGATTCTGGCAGAAGACTTCAGGAGCTCTCTTTGAAGTCTGACAACAGGAATCTGTGCCCAGATTTGCCAGGCTTTAATCTGTGACAATTAAATTAGGAGATAATGAAAAAGATGGTGCTGTCTTCATTCTTGGTTGAATTAATGATTTCTAAGTTGTGGGGAATGCTACCTCTCTGGCTGGTTGTTGTAGAACTTCTGTTTCATCAAACTTTGATTGTAAGCCTGGATTTAAAGCCCTGGAAGAATTTAAAATTCTTTCCTGTAACTCCACTGTTATTTCTGCAGACCACCTAGTACATACTTTGTAAATGCTACAGGGATGTATATTAATTTAACTAATCCAAGGATGGATGGAAGAGACGCAAGCACCAGCCATACTAGAACAGGGAAGAGGACCTTTCAGTTCGGGAGATGAAGCCAGACATGGAGTGGGCAGCTTTCAGTGGTGGGAGGATGTTGGTGGCATTATGTCACCTCTCTTCATCCCTGCACTGCCTTTCTCCTTCCTCTATCACATTGCCACATGCTGAGCATTGCTTCTGCCTAAAGCTACCATGGTCAGCGCCTGCACATCTACTGCACTACATTTACTTACACATCTACTGCCTGCACTCCTCCTGTGGCTGAACCAGGCTCATGTGACCTGTTACAAAACCGTGTTATTTTCTGGCTTAAAAATGACATAGTTTAAAAATTCCCCAGAACAGGTCAAAATTTTCCTGCTGGAGAGCTCTTCAAATAAAATTTACAACACTCATATTTAAGAATCATGCAGTTTAATAAAAGGAAATTTATATTTTCTTCAGCTACAGCTGGATAGCATATTGCCAGAGGTACACAAATAATAGCAATTTGGATTTTATTAATATTTGTCCTCAATTTTTACTTAGAACATTTCATCATATCCCAAGGCCTCACCTATGCCCCTCGAGCAATATTTATTTATCATTAAAGTCAGCATTTAGAATGTATGGTGTGACAGTTAATATTTTTATCAATGGTGCAGTAAAGAATATATTGCATTATTCCTTGAGTTGACCAAGCAATTTCTGTCTAAAACAAAATGTGATCCTTGAAATTTCTGGAGAGAAGGTGAATTTTCCAGCGGTCAGGAATTTTGTTTCCAAAAAGTCCATTGTACTTCATCTACAAGAAAAAATCTGCTTATTTTTCATATTTTTTTTCCTTGTATGAAAGAAACCAAACATGTTCTTTCCTGAATATGGAATGACAAGGTATGTAAACATGGAAAAGAAAGACTTGCATTACCTCAAGATGAATTGCTACCAGGGGAGGGAGACACATATCATCAGCTTTTTAATCTCCACATTTGGAAATGCATTAAACTTTATTAAGCTTCTGACATATTTTATATATTTCACTCCAATTGTACCCTGTCTAGGCAGGATACATCTGTTGTAACTCAGGCATCTGAAACTCAAACATCTAAGTTTGTCTTAAGTCACCCAAACTCCCTTTACAGTCAAAGGACAGAGGCAAGCAGCTGCAGAGGGCACTTCATCTCCTCCTCTCATTGGGGTCTAATGTGAGGTCACACAAACTGCCCCAGTGGAGTGACAGTGTCTCAGCAATGATTATAAAAATAAGCTCTGCGTGACTAGCTCCATCTTAGATCTTTCAGACATCCCAAGTTGAGTGTGATGACTGTGATGTCCCCCCAATACCGCTGATGGCAGAATACTCACACCCATTTACAAAGCAGAAGGTTTCAGGCTGGATCCTGTAAAAAAGATGAAATATATGACATGTACCAGATGTGTAAGAGTGACTTCTCTTGCCAAATTTATTGTATGATATTTGCCTGGATCTCTGTAAGACTTCAAAAGGACTAATGGATGCCAAACTTTTTGAGGATCGATTAGTTTCAGAAATGCAGAGGGGGTGCTGCAGATTGAGAAGAAAGCAAAGCAAAATTGCTCTGTTCACTGTGTTAATTAGTTAAGGCTATCTGGCAAGGTAGACTGCCTGCCTTTATATTTCCGTTCCAGTTTGAACAAGAAGCCAGGACAAAAATGAGGCAGGGATTTAGCCTGAAAAAGCAGTTGTCGTGGTGTAGGTAGGCATTTCAGCTACACACATTTGTGTAGCATAACAGTTCTGAATTTGTTGGATTTTGCATTGTAGCTGAAGTTGTACATGGTATGTTATAGTATTTTCACTGATATGTGCTTTGTGCCCTAAAAGAAAATGAGAACTACTGTCCTTGGCAACATGAAAGATAAATGTTTGCAACATTTTCCCCACCCAATTTAATAGAACTATTCAATTATTTAACAAGTTATTCTATTTTCAGTCCTATTGTATTTTCCTGGTTTAGACCTGCCTGCCAGCCTTTGTATTTCTGGCTGTTTCTTGGCTGCTTGATAGCATGAGACAGCCACCTGAATTCCACCTCGAGAAAAGCCTTTGCTGTTCTCTTCTCAGTTGAGAGACTTTGTGTATTCTTGTCACCCTTCCACAGCACTGTCACTCCCTAGTGAGAGAATCAAACCCCACATCACGCCATACTCATCACAGCCTAACACGGAGAAACCTGTCAGTGCCCCAACAAGATTAACTACTGTTTGTGTCTGATCTCAGGCAAGAGCCTGGAGTGAGCTGTATGCAGCTACCTGATCTGGAGGCTTGTATCATGTGCTCCTGTACAGTGCTACAGGCTATAAGGGTCAGAGAAATGCCAAGTGGCCAACTGGGGAGGGGAGTCCGCTGAAGCAGAGTTGTTCGCTGACTAGATAAATGGAGGAGGTGATTCTCATCCAACACAGAGGCATTTACATATCTAAGGGGAAAAGGCTTGTTATTTTACTTTAGAGACTGGCCAAAATGTCTTCTGGTAAAGGAAGAAATAGTGTGAGCTGCATGATGACAGATGGAACCAGTCTGGACCCCTTGAAGAGCTCAAAGTGAAGCCTGAACACAAGTTAATATGATTATGGAAGAGAGGTGAGCTGATTGTGAAGGAGAGGTGTTTTGAGGGGAGAACAGGGAAGATAGGCACTTGGAGCTGCTCTCTGGTGGGGTTCCCCTAGAGAAGCTGTGCACCCCTAGTGAGATCCCTTGGGGGCTTCCCAGAAGATACATCTGACAGTGCCGAGCACAATGCCTGGAGCCCTGACTGAAATTGCCAGGTTTGGTAACTCAAGGATGTCTGCCCAATACAGCCTCAGAATTTCCTATTTAATTTCATCCTTTGCCTATTCTATATACATTTGTAACTGTGTTGCCTGTTTTGGATGCTATGAATAAATGACTGTATTTGCCTTTTATTTTAACCTGGTTTGGATTAAGTGTGATTTCAGGTAATAGGATAACAACAAGTCATTCTTTCCTCAAAGATATAGTGAATCTGCAAATGAGGGCCTGGTTTGGATGACAGGTCACTCCTGCTATCTTTTTCTCTACCATCTCAAATGATGAGTGTCCGTGTGGGGTATCGGTTCATACTGCGGCGACGAACCATGTTGTAATCAATATGATGTCCCAGGATGGAATTTCAGTCTTCTTCTTTTGACTCTTTTATAAACTTAGGAAATTAAAAGCACACAACTAGTCATGCTATGCAGAAAGAATATTAGTAAGGTTCTGCATCGAGGAACCAAAAGATAGTATCAAAGACATAGTCAGCTCTGTACATACACATAACACTGATCAAAGATAAGATCCTTCCAAATCTCTCCCTTGCCTCAAGATGTCTCCAGTATATGTTATTGGTTTATCACTGTTAGAGGCCTTTCAGGACCTCTTCATACCACTTAATAAGTCATGCAAAACACAACCCCATTTTATCGTTGATTCTGAGACAGTTACCTACAAACACCAAACCCTCAGTGGATGTAAAACCTCATACTCACCATGGAGGTCAACGGAGCAGAAACAGTGTGTAAACTTATCACAGGAATAGTAGGACAATTCAGGTTGGAAGGGACTTCAGGAGGTCTCCAGCCTCCAGTCCAACCTCCTGCTCAAAGCAGGGTCAACTCTGAGGTTAGACCAGGCTGGTTGTGGATTTTTTTCAAAAAACTTCAAACAGGGAGAAAGCAGAGCCTTTTGGAGCAACCAGGTCCACTGCTTGGCTGTCAAAAACAGCCTTATGAGCAAAAACTTCTGTTTATATCCAATACAAACTCTTTTGAACTTATGCCTGTTGCTGGTCCACTTGGCCTTCATTTGAATTACAACAATGCTATGCAGTGCTACAGGCTTGGGGCAGAGTGGCTGGAAAGCTGCTCAGTGGAAAAGATCTTGGGGGTACTGGTCAAGAGCCAGCAGAACATGAGTCAGCAGTGTGCCCAGGCAGCCAAGAAGGCCAATGGCATCCTGGCTTGTATCATGAATAGTGTGGCAAACAGGACCAGGGCAGTGATAATCCCCCTGTACTCTGCACTGGTGAGGCCTCACCTGAAATCCTGCGTTCAATTTTGAGCCCCTCACTTCAAGAAGGACATTGAGGTTCTGGAGTGTGTCCAGAGAGGGCAACAAAGCTTGTGAAGGGTCTGGAGCATAAGTCATATGAGGGGCAGCTGAGAGAGCTGGGTTTGTTTAGCCATAGAAAAGGAGGCTCAGGGGGGACTGTATTGCTCTCTACAACTACCTGAAAGGAGGCTGTAGTGAGGTGGGGATTGGTCTCTTCTCCCAAGTAACAAGCATCAGGATAAGAGGAAATGGTCTGGGGAAGTTTAGATTGGATATGAGAAAAAAATTCTTCATTGCAAAGGGTTGTCAAGCACTGGAACAGACTACCCAGGGAAGTGGTTGAGTCACCATGCCTGGAGGTATTTAAAAGATGTTTGCAGGCACAGTTTAGTAGTGGACTTGTCAGTGGTGTGTTAATTGTTGGACTTGATGATTTTAAGGGTCTTTTCCAACCTAAACAATTCTATGGTTCTGTGATTGTTTCTCATCCTCCTGCCTTGTGACACTGTGAAGTGCTCAGTTCTGTCTTTTTGGTGGCCCCTCCTAGATGCTGGCAGGCTGTTAGGTTCCTTTGAGGCTGTCTCTCCTGAAGATTGAGCAAGTCCGAATCTCTCCTGCTCCTCCTGCTCCACATACTGATGCTCCACATACTGATTACATCTCCCTCTGCTTTGTCCCCAAAAGGTGAGCAGAACCACCTCGTCCTTCCCTGGATGTGTAGAGCTCAGCCCACCACACATCCCACTAGTGTCAGGAGTTTTTGAGAGGTGGATCTTGTATCCACTGAGTGAATCTGGTTCCTACATTTAAACTTATAATTCTGTACAGGTCTTAGAAGCTCTGGGTTTTTTTATGATAACACTGCCTTCATTTGTGAGTGAGATAGGCTGGACTGTGCTCTCTGTCATTCTCAGCTAAGTGCACTGTGCTGTGGTGTCATTTTTCAAACAAAGCCAAAAGCCTTACTCTATCTGGGTGATTTTGATTTCTTACTTCACTCACTCCTATCTCCCTCCTCCCTGCAACAAGATGAAAACATCAATATCTGTTTTGGGCTCCCAAAGTATGACATAATGTCAATGGAATTTGTTTTTAATCTGGTTGACTAACAGTTATCTGACAATTCAAGTAGTATTTCTCCGCATCCATCTGTCAAACTCCAGCAAATTTACAGGTGGAGACAGTGTCAGATTTAGCAGCCAGGCAACTCCATTAACACCCTGGGATTGCAACTTAGGCTCCCTGCGATACGATTTTCCCCGTGCCTGTCCTGTGCTGCCCTTTTCATTTTTTATTTATGTAAAATTATAACTCTTCTGTTTGAAAGTCATCTTTTTTATTTCTGAGGCTGTTTCCTACAGTGACTCAGGTCATGCGAACTATTATTAGGACCATGTTTATTTATAATGGGTGGTTTAGCATTAAGCAACGAGTTGTGACAGGCTGTGCATTTCTGGAGGACAATGGCAGGCTCAGGGTGCCTGCGCAGGCACGATGCTGAAGGCGCAGGGCTCCTGCCGCCCCAGCCGGCCTCCAGACACACTCAGCCGCCAGCGGCTCCCTGCCATTACGAAATGAAACATTAAGAGCAAAATGAGGACACGCTGGAGCCAGCGCCAGTGCTGGGGCGCTTGGGCAGTGGGCAATCAATGGCCCCCTCAGCTGTGCTGTTGCTGCCCTGTTGAGTGCCCTGGTGAAGGGCAGCTCACAGGTGGGACTCATGAGACTCAGAACAATGTACAGACTCAGGAGTCCACTGCCCAAGTGTTTTCCAGGTATCCCTCTTTTCACACTCTGTGTGCCTTCCCTGACACCACTGATTTATTGCTCTCTCTTCACAGAGTGCAAAGCAAAAGGTAAGCAGATGATAATTCACCACTCAACTGCCACATGATGGGGCAGCCTATACAACCCACCTCGGTTCCCCTTGGAAGAAGATGCTGCGTCTTTTTTGCCCTCTTTCCTGTGGTCCTATGCTGGAATGAGAAGCTTGTGCCAGTTGAGTAACTCCATGCAGAAATGTATCAGGTTCAGGCACATCATTTCCCCATCTCCCCAGTCACAAACCTGAACGGCCACTTGCAGCTGGCATGGAAAGGTAGCTGTTTTAGCACAATGAACCCTGCTCCTGGAGGCCCAAGCAGACTCACACTGCTGAATGTCTCCTTGGGAAAGACTGGACCCCCATAGCGCTGGCAGGGGTAGGATGCAGGTGTCAGGGCCTTGCCCGACAGCTGGTTCCTTGCCAAAGGCAGGCCCACATGGCATGCATGCAGCTGTGGAGGTTTCCAGCTTTCCTCTTAGCTGACTCCAGTATGTCCTTTATTTTCCCATGAATGTGAGCAGTGGCAAGGAGTGTGGTGCTGGGGACTGGTGAGGGGATAATCTCCATTTTCTTTCCTTCCTCTAGTGAATCTCCACCTGCAGTTTTCTTTTTACCTATCAGTTTGTGTTTGTTTGACTTCAGTTCCCATTTTTTTGAGGAGATGGTAAACCTACTTGAATCATCTGGCAAACCCAAGATGACATCTATGCTTCTGCATCTATCCCTCTAAGTAAGAAGCTGTGACCATGGCTGTCAGGAGACCCATGTCCAAATCAGCTACCATGGAGCTAAATCCATCAGCTCTTATTCAGTTCTTAGCTTGGCAAAACCCCAATGAAGATAAGGAGAATTTTAACTGATTGAGGATGTCAGGTTCCAATAATGAGCATGGTTGTGGCTCCTGAAATGCGTTTTCATGAATTTGCTCAAGAGTATATTGCAGAGGTGTTTCTGACATTTGGCAACATTAATATTTAAGCCTTCCTGTGTTATTTTTGCTAAAGGAATTAAAAATTAGCATGTCATGATCATAATAGAGCAGCTGAAAATAAAGAACCAGATTGTGCCCTCAATCCACATGCCCAATTCCCATGGATGCCATTGGAAATTGTGTGCACAAGCCTCTGAGGGCAGAATTTGGCCTAGCTCACCTCTTCCTGCAATGCGCATGCTGTGTTTGCTGCTGCTAACAGTACTTCTGTGCAACAGGAGAGGAGTGTGTGCCTAAATTGTTTAGCACCCGGATAACCTGCGGTATTTTTCCTTCCTTTTTTATAATAATCGAAACTAGAATTCTTCCAATGGCTAGAGCAGATGTCTTTGCAGACAAGTCCTGCACACCCCTGTTAGCAGGAGGGGAGTGAATTGCTTACAAGGCATGTTTCTGGGAAACCAGCATATTGGAGTCTGTACCAACAGGCTCAACCTGTTTCTGGCAGGATTAACAGAGGAGTCACTGGGACTGTCTTGGAGCAAGGAGATGGGCTTGATGACCGCTTGTAACTCATTGCAAGTGGGTGTGTAATAAATAATTTCATCTTTTCTGCCCTTGATCTGGGACCTGGTGGAGTTGGCATGTGTTAATGTCCTAGTGAAGGATGCTTTCCTCAGCCAAGGTTTTTAGCTGTAATGTTTGGGTTTCTTTCATAGTCTACAAGACTTCAGAAGAATGGCTAGTTACACCATATTTATAATGACTATTTTTAAATAAAAAAGTCTCTGATAGAAGAATTACTCAAAAATAGGGATGAGGATGGTTCATTGAAAAATAGTTGACATTTTACTTTCCTCCTCCAAAATATTCAGAAGTAAGCCAGTCCTAAAAACAGTTGAATTCATCAGCAACAGAGTGCTCTCATGCAGCACACTCTAAAAAAGGTGTCAGCTGTTACAAGACTATATATACTATACATAGGCTTTAAAAGTGAGCAGACATTTCGAGACACTATACTGTGATATAGCAAACTGCATAAATACAAGTTCTCATTGTTCAAGTATGGGATCTAACTCAAACCTTAATGAGGTCTGAATGACTGCTTTCCCATTGACTTGGTTCATGTCTGTCCTGCTCCAGGTGCTTGGAAGCGCAGATCACTGCTGTGAACTGCACAGAGTTGTGCTGGCCCACGATCTTACTCCCTTGGTTGCCTTCAGTAAGAGAAATCAAATACTTTCCTAATAACATTTACCCATGAAAGTAGAGGCTTTATTGTAGTTGCCAAAGGGATCCTATGCTATTACAACTAGAAGGAGGGTCCTTATGAGACGAAATGGTCTGTCACAAATCTTGCTTTGAATGTGGTCCACCGGCTGAAAACGTTTGGAAGGAGTCTTCCATGTGCTGGATATTCATAACTGATTAGTTTTCCCTATACTTCCACTTGGAGACAGTGGATTTTCAGAAGACTGGACGTGCAGAATATAGGTCTTCTCAAATGAAGAACATGCAAACTTCAGTCCCTATCCCAATAAGACTACAGCCCATCACTAGGCACTTCTGAAAGTTTAGGATTTCAGGCACACAAAAACACTTCGGAAAAAAAATTCCAACTTTCTTGCACCACAGTTAAGTCATGCAATCAGTGAAAGATAAGAAAGCACTGACAGCAGATTTACACATCTGCTGGCATAACAAGAAAGAAGAATTAATATTGGAAGTAGTGAAAAGAAAACCATTACACAGGATTCTGTACACTATATTTTAGGAATCAGAGTTGGAATCTGAGTTGGTAAGAGGCTTTCAGAGCTCTGGGACAGCATTTCTGGCATTATTGTTAAACATTCTGTATGAAATAGTTATGGCAGACTGGGGAAGAGTGGGTCAGGGGTTGCAAATCTTGCTGTCAGTACTAAGGCCTTGCTCCTGTTCCCAGTGAAGGGAAGGGGACATCTCCTGAGGCACATTGGAGAAAATACGAGTTGACACTTTAAAAATTAAGCCTCCTGAAACTGCTGTGTCGATTATTATCCCAGAGACAGCTTAAGTGATTTGCCTACAGTCACACAGTGAATTGGGGTTGAGCCAGGAATAGAAGATAGGACTCCCAGCTTCTGTTCTTGTTCTTTTACCAACTAGGCACATCCCTGGATGTACAGTGTAATCCATATGGGGACGAAAATCCAAAATCAAAAATTTATCTCCCCTCCTAACACAGCTGTAGACAGCTCTGCAGCACAGACACAGAGGCAAATCTTAACTCCCTGGTTAAGCAGTGTAACCCACTGATTACAAAGGAATTGGTCACCTGATGCATTTTGTCTTCACAATACCAAATAGCTCAAATCCCTACAACATCAATGCCCATTGGGAGAAGAGGAGACTGCTTGGTAGCCAGAATTAAGCATCTGAGATTACTGCTTTGAGCAATTTTAGCTAAACCTATTATATAAAATTCAAGTTGTATGTTACTAATGCTTCACTCATTAATGTGCAAAGGCAAATAACTTTGCTGGAGCTCTCAGTATCACCTGGCTATGGAGGGAGGAGAGATTAAATACAGAACAGACCATACTTGTAAGAAGATTAATACATACAACAGGGATAGTAGCAGGCTTCTGCTGGGTCTAATCTGGCATCTGACCGGGACAGAGAGAGAGAAGGAAACTCTAAGCCAGTTAAAGTACTGGATTATTGATGACAGAGCTGATAGGGGAGCTGGAAAGAGCAGGTAGTAGGGATGAAATGCAGGGCAGAGCACATAGCACATAGCAAAAAGGAGGTAGAAAATACTGTATTTTACAGTGACAGTTTAACAAATACAAAAGAATATTTAGTGAGTAAGATAAAAGAGATATGAGTTTTCCAAGACTACGGAATTGGGGTGAACAAGGAGAGAAGAAACCAAATATATCCTAGTTTCCTCTCTAAATTTGTGTCTTAAACACCATGGAAAAAAAATCACACCAAACTACTGTCTAGGGATCTGAACATGGGTAAATAAATGATTTGAGAAGACTCACTGGGTAAAAAGGCTTCCAAGACCTCCTTGACTTGCTTTACACAGGTAAACACCAGATGGAGAACAACATTACAAATCACTTATAACTACAGAAAGTCTGTCTAGGACTTCCACGTAGGTAATGTCAGCTTGGGTAACAGGCAGCTGAAGTGGGCTAGGGTGGCACAGGCCCTCTGCAGCACAGCTGGCTAATCAGAATAACACTGGACAGGTACCTTTTAATGACTGATAATTTGAAAGAAAATGACTTTGTAAAGTTCTGGACCAATGTTTAAGCTGGGAGTAGCTTACCTTTTTTTGTTTGCTTGACTGTTTCTGAAGGAGGGTACTTCAAGCACCTAGCAGGGTGTGGAGAAGATTATTCTAGGAAGTATTGAAAAACACCTGAAAGACAACACTGTCATTGGTCACAGCCAGCACAGCTTCATGGGAGGATAGTCCTGCTTATCAAACCTGATTTCCTTCTATGATCAAGGGAAGCCAGTAATGTAATCTTTTTGGATATCAGTAAAGCTGTCAATACTGTCTCTCACAGGATCCTTCTGGACAAAATGTCCATCACACAGCTGGATAAACACATCATGTGGTGGATGAGCAATTGGCTCACAGGTTGAGCACAGGGGATAATAGTGAATGGGGTGACATCAGACTGGTGACCTGTCACTAGTGGGATTCCACAGGGCTCCATCTTGGGCCCTGTGCTCTTTGACATCTTCATAAATGGTTTGAATGCAGGACTGGAAGGGATACTAAGTAAGTTTGCAGATGACAAAAAACTGGGAGGAGTCACTGCCTGACTCCTTGGGAGCAGGGAGGCCCTGCAGAGAGACCTCGACAAATTAGAGGACTGGGCAATCACCAATCATGTGAAGTTTAACAAAGATAAACTCTGGATTCTGCACCGGGATGGGGCAACCCCAGATGTTTGTACAGACTGGGGAATGAGAGGCTGGAGAGCAGTGCTGTGGAAAGGGACCTGGGGGTCCTGGTGGACAGCAAGTTGAATATGAGTCAGCAGTGCCTTGGCAGCCGGGAGGGCCAACCGTGTCCTGGGGGGCATCAGGCAAAACATCGCCAGCTGGCCAAGGGAGGTGTGGCCTCACCTCAAGTACTGTGAGGAGTCTTGGGCATCAGGATATAAGAAAGATATAAAAATGTCAGAGAGTGTCCAGAGGAGGGCTATGAAAATGGTGAAGGGTCTAGAGGAAAAGACTTATGAGGAGCAGCTCAGGTCACTTGGTCTGTTCAGCCAGGAGAAGAGGAGACTGGGGGGAGACCTCATTGCAGTCTACAACTTCATCTTGAGAGGAAGAAGAGGGGCAGACCTGTGACAGGACCCACTAGTCTCTGTGGTGACCAGTGACAGGACCCAACAGAATGGCTGAAGTTGTGTCAGGGGAGGTTTAGGTTAGATATTAGAAAAAGGTTCTTCACCCAGAGGGTAGTTGGGCACTGGAACAGGCTCCCCAGAGAAGTAGTCACAGCACCAAGCCTGACAGAGTTCAAAAAGCATTTGGACAATTCTCTTAGGCACATGGTGTGACTCTTGGGAATGATCCTGTGCAGGGCTAAGAGACTTGATGATCCTTGTGGGTCCCTTCCAACTCAGCATATTCTGTGATTCTGTGATTCTGAGCAGGTGACAGCTTTGAGGGGAGAAGAGGGATCCAGTTGCCTCCAGCAGCAAGGAATTTGGGAGAGCAGAATGGTAAATTCACAGTTTGGAAGCATTTATTAGGGCTTTCCTATTACACATGACAGACTGGGAAGAGTTATTAAGAAACTCTTCTAATGTGCTTATAGGAATTAAAATCTGGCTGTTTCTGTCCTGGGATAGAGTTTGTTGAAGTCGGCACTACCACTGCTTCTTAGCTTCTTGTCCATCTCCTAGATCCTGGCCAGTTCTGCCTCAGCTGGCGTATCTGCTCCAGGTTGCTGCTATTTTAGTTAGGTTTTTCTCATCTTTTGGGGTATGAATAGGGCAACTTGCCTGTAGTAATGTGTTAAGAAATCATGCTATAGTCTGGGTCATGATGATGTTACAGTAAAATTACAGACTGTCTAGAAGAAAATGAGCAATCTCAGCTGTGAATATTGAAGAATGCATTATCTCACAGAATTATTTATTTTAATATTACATGTTTAAAATTCTGTGGGACTTCCTGAGCTGTATATAGGTGCTAATTTAAATCAGAAAGGAAAAATATATATATTGAGTTATATTTGGGCACAGAATTTTCAAAATGAGATAAGATTTTGATATGTTTAGTTTTGTTGAAACAGTAGATACTACTAATAGTTGTTACATCAAACTAATTTAAAGAAACTAAAATCTAAATGTCTTGGAAACCTAATTTCCATTTCTGTGATGGCTTTGTCAATGTACAACCTGTTACTGATTTTCTTACAGAAATGTATTGGTTATGTAGGTACTACAGTTTCAAAGCAACTCAATTTCTTTTATCTTAAATCAATTTCTAATCAACTTAACCAAGCAGGCTGAAGTGTTTAAGTGTTTATAGAACATCCACATTTCTACTCATTTGGCTGCACTGATTCAAATTGACACCTTTAGTTAAAAAAAAGGTATGTGTGGGTAAGTGCCCGCAGTGAGTGCAGGGAGGTGGGTCTGGGGTAGTGTGTGCCAATAGCTAAGGGAGCCAGGGACTGAGTGGAACTCTGGATCCTCAGTCACAGACACTGCTTGATTGCTCGCTTGTTCCGTGGCCTGATGCTGAGCTGTCACAACTTGGTCAATGCTGAGTTTGGATGGCATTTGGTATGTACCAGGGAGGTCAGTTTATACCTCAGACTGTAACTGTGCCCACACGTCCTTGGGGAACTTTGAAATAGCAAAGATAATGTCATCCCAGTTACCATATGCTTTCAGTCTGCCCAGGCAATGATTGTATAATAATCCCTAACAGAAAACTGAAGACGAGATTTCAAGTGGCTGCCAGAAAACAGTTTTTCACTTGGAATGGCAACTCTGAATAAGGAAGCATCTGGCACATTTGCTCAGACAAAGAAAATTAGGTCACTCAGAAAAATATTTGATGCTCTTCCTGAGGAACATAATACAAAAAAATGCATCTGTCTAGAATAGCTGCATTCTCCTCTTCAGCTCTGTTTCTCATATTTTGATGTGTTGTATTGTTTTGAGTAACTGCACTATATTTAGTATCTATTAAATAGCAGAATAAAGATTATATAACCGATCGTTTTCCCTCTACTCGTAATAGGAGTTTAAGACCAAAGAGGGTTTTGTTGGCCATGGGTTTTAAAAAAAATTCAAGACATGGACAAGTGCTTTTATGCAATTGACTGCTGGATGTTTTCTATGAGTTTTGTTTTTTTTTTTAAATCACATTGAATGAAAAAGTAAATGATCTTTTGTTTAATATTTTTCTTCTCTAGGTTTTAAGCAGAACCCATTTTTTATCATTCCTCGACAGTCAGTGGAGTGAGACCACCAAAAAGGTCTCAGAGATGGAGGAGTACACTGCTAAATGACCATTGTCAGGGGGAGAGGGGAGAAGAGGATTACAGGGAGGGTCACAGCAGGAGCTGAGCTTTGCAGGAGGGACAGAGTTAAGGGTATGACCCTTTGTAAGGTGAGGACTAATATTTCTACTGACTATTCTTTCCTAGCAGTCACATGCCCTCTCTATTCCAGAGAGGGATATTTTAATCCTAGAAATGCCTTCTTTGAGGTGTTCAAAATTATTGGGGAAATAAATAAAAAATGACACCAATATTAAGAATGTTGAGGTGCTTTGATTACTTCACAGAAGGAAAAAGCCAGAAGCTGAAAAGTCCAAGCAATCGCATTCATAACATGAAAGTATCAGTGGGAGAAGGGCTTGGCCTATTGCTTCATCCTGGGGCCTGGGTTATCTCTTGCACCAGCTGGCAGTTCAGGAGAATGGCCCAAGCATTTCAGACAGCTGGCTACAAGTGAGGTGGTGCTGAATCTAACACTATTAATCAGCAGCTGGGTGGCATTGCTTGTCACCAATATGAGCTGGTTTCTGCTCTGGGAGATGAGGGGAAAGCAGGAGTCCACAAGACAAGCCCTGGCTAGCTTGAAAATCAGTGTCTTGTGTGGCTTGCAGTCTAATTGCTCATGGAATAAACACGTGTCTCAGCAATCTTGCTCCATTTAGTTAATTTCCAAGAATCTATCCCCAAAGGAACTTTAATAGGGAAAAGTCTGGTTAATTAATCTAGATTTTTCCAGCTTCCTAAAACCAGGAATAGAAGCAGTGGTAACAGAGTTTTCAGACCCTACAAACTCAGATTTAAACTCTGATTTAATACATATTGACATCTCTGTTCCTGCATTAATCCTTCCAGATGGTAAATGAATCAGCTTGTGGTATTTTCATTTGATTGTAAAGACGTCAGGTAACCAAAAAGAACTTCCAAGCTGCCATCTTGGCCTAATTCATGGTAGTGTGGTACTGTGACTGATTTAGTCATAAAAATTTATGATTCTTCAAATACTGTCTAAAGAACTGACGTATTTATATGATATGCATAAAATGTGGTCTTGATTTTCAAAATATTTTATACATAGACTTGAATGTGTCCTCACTCCCTGGCATACTTAGTCTTACAAATTTTGTCAGCAGATGAAAGAAAGTTTAATAAGGTAAAAAGCTTGCCCTAGGTCAAGTGGCACACTACTTCAAACGTGGAATTAGGCTTCAGGAGCTTTCTGCCACTTAATCATAAACTTAGTTCATTGGTCCTGCCTCTCTCCAGATTCTCTCATTCATCCTTTAGTTATTACAAGGGCTTAACTGCCCTCATGAATCATAAATGCAAAAGTTTTGAGAAGCTTATTTGCTTCAACAGCCTCAGAATGGAGTTTTAGCCTGAAAAGATGCTTTTGAGAGTATACAAAAGCAAAGACTCTGGTGTAAAAGGTGGCTGAATAAATGGGATGGTCTCAGCTTCCCAGCACCCATCCCGTCTTCCCAGCCAGGAAGAGTTGCTTCACCACATACTTCTTTTTTTCCTTACTTCAGGCTAACCACTGCCTTTCGAATTCAGATGAGTTATTTCACTTTCTCGTTCTCATTGTAAAATCATATAAGTGGGTCAACACTTACTTGCTTTAGTCTGTTCTGGGGTCAGGATCAGTCCACGTCAGAAAGGGTTTGCCAGGGTGGGTTTTTAAAGTACAGACATTTGGTACAAACTGTTGAGAAAAACACATTTTTACCCCTGGGAGCTGTAGATTGAGCAGGAGTTGGCTCAACTGGCTCATGAGTCGAACTAGTGACCATGGTATACTCATGGAGTATATCAGGCTGGTTACTGGTCACTAGTGGGATTCTGCAGGGCTCCATCCTTGGCCTATTCTCTTCAACATCTTCACAAACGACTTGGATGCAAGACTCAAAGGAATACTAAGTAACTTTGCCTATGATACTAAATTGGGAGGACCTGTTGACACCCTTGAAGGCAGAGAGGTCCTGCAGAGAGACCTCGACAAATTAGAGGACTGGGCAATCACCAATCATGTGAAGTTTAACAAAGACAAATGCTGGATTCTGCACTGGGATGAGGCAACCCCAGATGTTTGTACAGACTGGGGAATAAGAGGCTAGAGAGCAGTGCTGTGGAAAGGGACCTGGGGGTCCTGGTGGATGGCAAGTTGAATATGAGTCAGCAGTGCCCTGGCAGCCAGGAGGGCCAACTGTGTCCTGGGGGGCATCAGGCAAAGCATCACCAGCTGGTTGAGGGAGGGAGTTTTCCCTCTCTGCTCTGCACTGGTGTGGCCTCACCTTGAATATTGTGGCAGTTTTGGGCACCACAATATAGGAAAGATATAAAAATGTTAGAGAGTGTCCAGAGGAGGGCTATGAAAATGGTGAAGGGTCTAGAGGAGAAGCCTTATGAAGAGCAGCTCAGATCACTTTGTTCAACCTCTGAGGGGAGACCTCATTGCAGTCTACAACTTCATCGTGAGGGGAAGTGGAGGGGCAGGCACTGATCTCTTTTCTGTGATGACCAGTGGCAGAACCAGAGGGAACATCATGAAGCTGTGTCGGGAGATTTAGGCTGGATATTAGGAGAAGGTTCTTCACCCAGAGGGGAGTTGGACACTGGAACAGGCTCCCCAGAGAAGTAGTCACAGCACCAAGCCTGACAGAGTTCAAGAACTGTTTGGATAACACTCTTGGGCACATGGTGTGATATTTGGGGTTGTCCTGCAGGACCAGAAGCTGGACTTGATGATCCTTGTGGGTCCCTTTCAACTCAGGATTTTCTATGATTCTATGATTTTTATTGATATTTATATTTTATTTATCTTCATATTTTATCACAAGGATGTCCCTAAACAGGAATTTATACTCACAGCCATTACTGTTGCAAGCTTTGGACAGAATCCTCTCATTTTGCAGCAACTCCAAGAGAATACATCACCAAAAGAAAATGCATTTTATTCCTTATTCAGTGTTGCATAGAAATGTTTAACTTCTTTCCTCTATTGACCAGAAACCGGCCAAAAAAACAAGTTCAGGGAGCAGATGTCAGCTAATCCTGAAGTCTGTGCTAAGAACACAATGGCAACTCAGAGAGTTCAACAGAATCTAAATGTCTTGCTTCCTTGGTACAAGATTATGCTCTGAGCAGATAAGCCCCAGCATTTTAACTTGGGAGCAAAAAAGGGTTAAATAACATTTCTGCAGCCAGCCAGCCAGCAAACGGAGTTCCTTAGCACAGTGTAATCTTGCTCTGGGGGTTTTCTCAGGCATGTGTTTCCCATCAGGTGTTGTTACACTGCTGTGTACATAGGGCTTATCTCCAAGCAAAGGTGGTAATGCTCAGCCATTGACACCCCACGACTTATTGAAGTTGTAAAATGGATGAGGAAGGATTAGTTGAGCCATTTGATTCATAGCAGATACTTATTAAATAAGTTTAAGGATATGACATCACTATTTGTCATGAGTGTTCTTGTTGTGGTAGGGTGTGTACCTGGCAGGAGGGGAGAGGAGCTGTCATCATGTAGATAAGCCAGAGAACTCTAAATCATTAGCAATGAATAACTCGCTGCGCAGAAAAAAATAACAGACAATGTCAGGCAGCGTAATAGTGCTAGCTCAGTTACATCTTTTTTTGTGTCTCTGATGAAAAGGTTTTAACCCTGATTATACCCTACCTTAACCATGAGATTTCCTTTCTGTAGGGATATTCAGCTCCAGGCAAGATAGAAGGATGTTCCCAAATCCAGTAACTGGGTCAAATCTAATCATCATAGATAATTTGCACATTTCATTTATGGTAAAGGGAAATGTGTCTCAAGGTAGGAGGATCCAGTTCCGTTTGTCAAAGGCAGACTAAAATAGTTTCTAAACAGAAAGAAAAAGGTTTTTTGCTAGACCCAATTACTGAAATGGGAAGATAGTATTAAAATCTTCATTCCAAACCAATTTCAGCAATAAAATTAATCAAAGCCGTAGCAGATAGTAAGCCTCCCTGAATTTCCAGTGTCCAAAACCTGGAGTTCCCCTCTTCTCTGAAATACTGAAAAGTCTACATGCCTCATAAATGAAGAAAAAATGGGAATTTCCTCATTTTTTGTGCAGGACAATAATACAGGATGTTCTCTTACAAATTTATCCATCTATCCCACTTAGATGTAGCTTTTGGTTAGGACAAGATTAAAACATTGACAATGAGTAATTTTTACACATAATCTGGTATATTACAAATAATCAAAGCATTTCAATATGTTCTGTTTTGACTTAAAAGTCTAAATAGTACTGAAATTGAACTTCCTGTATCATTGCCAAGCATTGAGGGAAAAATAAATCAGTTATCATCTCTAAACAGATTTGAAAAACTATTGCAACCTTAGAGAACATTATTGGTTTTGTGAAATCAGCATTTCCGTTTGGAATATTGTTGTGCTATATTTTAGAAGTTCTTTGTACGACCTGAAGTTGGAGGTGGGATGACTATTCATCAATGACTCTTTAGCAGCTTTCTCTACATTGCCTTAAGTGCAGCCCAGCCAGATGTGAAAATACTATAGAAACTTTCAGTGAAGAAAATCGACTAAAAGAGTGGGTTTGTTACAGTAGGAAGTTTATTTTGTTACAGAATCAGTTTATTTATGTAGTTTTCCTATAGTACATGTTTGTTCCCTCTCTGTCTCATTTTTTCTGTCTGCTCAGGTAAATAATAAATTCAAAACCTGTCATAAAAATGTACACAGCTGTAATGACTGGAAAATTTATAACATTTTTAGCACTCAATATGATCAAGTAGCTTAACAGAAGATATCCTGTGCTCTTGAATAAGCAAATTCCAACACATATTCATAAATATTCCAGAATTTACTATGTTGTATATTCTGTATTTCTGAAAAACAACGTGGATCTGGCATATTAGATGCAGAATTTATTTAGGTACAAAGTGTGTAAGTATTTGGGCGCAGGTGCTTGGTGAGAGCTGGCCCGATCAATATGTCTATAGGTTTTCCTCTGGGTCATTTTTTCACTGTAAGGTATTTGTTACCTAATATACAGCTGTGATGGATGTGTTCAAAAGGCAAGTGCAGTAATTCATAATAGAGGCTTTTTGAAAAGAAATGAAAAAGGAAAAAGAGGGATGGAGAGAGAAAGGAAGGTGAGGCAAGGCAAGGCGAGGCAACGCAGGAGAGATAAACATTACATATTGTTCTATAAGTGATGTATAGAACTGCTGAAAAATCAAAGAAATTGAGGTAAAGACTCCTTATAGTTTTTGGTTTTGCTTTGTTGTTGTTTTTACAAAGAAGGGTAGCTCTGGAAGTGTATTTCTTCTCTTTTACCTAAAAGCCCAAGGATGTTCAGATGCTCTACTTCAGCTTCAGTACAATTTTAATACCTCAGGCTAATTTCTACCTCCTGAATTTTTTCTTATTCAGAAACACGGGGAAAGGCATCTGGGCATGCTGTCATGCCAGAAGTCTCAGAAGGTATCAGCTCTTTCATTAATTACTTCTTTGCTCTCCCTCTGCTTTATGTTAAAAACAGTCTAGTTGAGCATGTAGAAGTCGCATTGGCTTCAGTGAAAATGCACGTATGGGACCCTTTAAACTGTCAGGTTACATCACATAAACTGAGGGGATCATATTCAAACAATTGTAAAACTATTTTCTTGCCCGAAAGAGCACACCATGATGCCATTTAGCTGGAACCTGAAGCTATGGGTATCCTGCTGTGGTATCATGTGCAGCGAGCACATGTGATTGTTCTCCTGAGGCATTTGTTACATGCATCTTGTTAACCCCAGTTCAGTCAAAATAACTGCCTTCACTGCTGCTTGACCTATTTTAGCATACTTTAGCCCCAAATGCGGGACATTTCAGTTGCAGTAAGTTATTCTGCTGGCATTAATATCATGGGAACTTAAAATGGAATCATATGAGTTTGAAAATATCATTCTTACTAACTCAACAGTTTGGTTTCAGTAATTTATGCATCTTTCAGAACTGACCTAATACTTAAATGTACATGAAAGAGCAAGCAGTAATCAATCCCAGACTTAAAAAATTCTTCTCCTTGTAACAAATGAGGCTTTTTCCAGGCTTCAGAAAATGGAGTATATTTAAGAGTTTTCTAAGCCTTGTTAATAGTTGGACTTGTAAAAGTGCTAAAAATGCAATAAGGATTTACTGCCATTTCTGCAACAGCAGAAACAGAGCTAGATTTATTTGAGAGTTGAGCGCTAATGGCGAGATCCAAGCCACTTCCTTGCCATCTGTGTTGGGACTGGGGCACTATTCCAGCACCTGCTCAGAAAGCCCCCAGATCCTAGCGGCCATCTCCTGGCTGGCCCGGGACCTCTGTGGATACTTTGTGCCCACTACTGTGACCTGGCTCTGTTGCTATAGATAGGATACTAGCTGGCACCCAAGGGGTCCCACTAGTACCTGAGCCCACTGCACATGCACAGAGTCCAGCATGAAGAGCTGTAGCAGGCACACCATCTGCATAAACATCCAGAGATAGTACCAGGTAAAAAGTCTTCCCCAGGAAAAAGGCTTGAATCCACTAAACTCCAGCTACACAAGCTTACCAGGCTGAAGAGGAAACAGAGCAAACAAGCAGGAAAATGCTCTGCTGGGTGACTCTTGCATAAGGGTTACTGTATTAAAAGGAGGGTAGAAAGAAGGTCCCAGACTCACTTCCAAGATTATTTCTGATTTTTCCTGGTAACTGTTGCATGACAAAAGCAGGAAGGGTGGAAAGAACAAGCACCTCCCAGCTGAGAGCCATAAGCAATTGCATTCCCCAGCTCCTAGAAGATGCATAATGATGGAGAGCAGCTGTGCCTGCAAAGCCCAGCCCTGGATACCTGTTTAACTCACCCCACCAGCTTCTCAGGTAGGAAAAGGCATAAAGTCCCAGGTTTCTCACGAGCACAAGCTCACCACTGTACTGCTCAGAGGCACATGACAATACCAGGGCTTGTCAGTGCCTTTCAGGTAGAAGAACTTTCAAGAACTGTGTGGTCCAGGTTCTGCAAGGCCACAGGGGCTGGTTATCAGTCAAGAATCAGGCCCACAGGCTATAGAGTAGGGGTCTTTGAATCATCACTAGTGTCTCAGCAACCCTGCCCTTAACAAAGAAAATTTCCAGAGAGCTCTTCCTCCCCATTCACTCTCCCCACTGACAGAATCAAGTGCCTCATTACCAAACTGGGCAATTTGGTATCTGTCAAATGGTAACCGGGCCTCTCCTGGGGCCAGACAGCTTTTGCTGAGACATCACAAAATATCAACCAGACAGTTAAAGTACAGGATCTACATCATGCACTAAAATCTGGTTGAGGAAAGTGCTATTTAACTAGTAAAAGTGCTGTGTGTTTAAAGTTAGACACATGCTTATAGATGTTGCTGAAATGGGGTCAGAGAATACAGCTCTCAGTCCTTGCTTCAGGAATTGTTGTACAGTAAGCTATCGTGACCTAAATATTGTGGCCTCTGCTGATGCTTCATGTGAGAAGGCAAGATCCATTTTAGAAATTTTAAGGGTGACATATTCAGTGGTGGGGAGAGACAGGAGATGGAGTTAGCCAATACTGAGACTACTGCTTCCTTCCCTTGGGCTTAAATTAGCATGACATAATTTAAATTTCAGGCTTGCAGCCTTTTTGCAAGGGGTGTAAATTCCAGATTTTCACCTGCAGTCTCCTGTGTGAGCTGTTTGACTGACAGAAATGCCTATAACTCAGATTTTCAGGTGCAGCAGAGGACTCATGGCCCCAAATGTGCATCCTCGGAAGTGAAGGTCCAGCCCAGCCCAGGTTCAGAGGAGGTAGAAGGAACCAGAGCAGTGCCCAGCAAACCCCACACAGTAGAAGGGCTCTGCAGGAACTCTGTATGAAGTAGAACTTGACTTCACTTGTCAGCCTGCTCTGTGTGACTCATTGAAGGTGCTGAACAGACTAACGAGTAGGAGGAGGAAACGGGGTTTGGGGGGGAGGGAGAGGAAGAAAGGGAGACAGGCAGTCAAATGAAACTAGGAATATGGATTTATGACAAAAAAAAAATAAAGGAGGCTGTTTTTTAAGAAAGTTGCACTATGCCTTGCACTCGTCCTTTTCCAGCTCTAATGTGAGTGGCATAGAATCCAACATCTCTGAGATTTAAGAAAAAAAAGATATGAACAGCTTAAGCGAGATGATAACACTTTTAACTTGATACTTATGATGAAACTCCAGGGATTCGATTTATTCAGCTGTCCCTTATTGCTCATCCCAAGCATAACAGAAGACATGTTAGAATTGCAACCTTTATTTAGGGTTCGTTGGCATGATTTCATTTTTTACTGGCCTTCTGGGAGTTACTTTTCATATTCAGGCAGTGACCACCGCTAAGAGGAAAAGGGAAAACATTTTTTTTTTGTTAGCTCCTAATACAGGGTGGTTATTAAGAAGATGGGAATTTGAGCTTGCTGGGATGTGTGCTGGAGTGACCCCTGACCTTGGATGGGAGATACAACAGTGCTGGTGACTGTTAGAGCACTGTTAGAACTGTGGGGCAGAAGTGAATCCTTTGGATACTTCTTCTTTGAAGATACTGCAAAAGAGCAAGTAATATTTAACACCAAAACAGATTTTTTACTGGCACTGAAGAGAGGCTATTTCCCTCAGGGAACTGTGATTAGCACAGGGACACATGGTGTCTCTAGAGGCCAAAAGTCATGTTTATTTCTTTTCCTGGAGAGACAGACTCCCTGTATCCTGCCCTGGCTATGTTCCCCTCATCCTTTTTCCACTCCATCCTACTTTCAGTCTCGCCTGAATCTCCTGGGAGCTGCTTCTCATCAGAGCCGCTGAGTTTGCCAAACTCTGCATTGGTGGTATGATGTACATAAAGAAAGATTTCTTTGAGATAATTGCCTTCACTTGAGGACTAATTTGAGATTTATATCCTGGTTTCCATAAATAAAGGGCCACAGAATCTATGGTCTGAACACTGTACCCCTGGCCACCCAATGCCCCCAGACGAACTTGGGGGGTGGAGGACTGCTGTCTCCAGTGAGACTCCCGCAAGGCAGTCAGTAAGTATTGCGAAGTGGCTTTTCTATCCAAAGAAGGGCTGACATGAAGGTACATCAAAGAAAACAATGAATGCCTCCTGCTCTGACCTACATATTTCATTCTGAGAGACTCAACTACATCTGCTAGAACACTTGGAACAACTGTTATCTTTTAGAAATGAAAAATCATTTCTTCGGGGAATAGCATGGTATGGGGCGGAGGGGACCCTGTACTGGCTTGTTAGGGCGCAGTGCATTTAAACTCTGCTGTATTGATTGTAGTTTATGATTGAATGTAATCATTACTGTGTCTATATTTTTCTGTTTCAATGAAACCATCAGGCAGTGAGTCATGCTGTGCATGTAACCCGGAGGAAAGTGCAAAGAGGCTGCTGAGGAGTAGCAGTACAAAAATACCATTGGCATCTTTTCCCTTTGAGAGCAGGGCTCTGGACAATTTCCACAGTCTATTGCTGTTTTTCTTTTACATGCATTCTCTGCTAAAATGTGTAATAGAATTGAGGACACAGTTGTGAGTAAAGAGTCTTCTCGCACATGCTGTTCCATAATTAAAGAACAGCTATAATAGAATTTCTACTTTTTTTTTTTTTTGCATTAACGAGCTCAAATTCTTATAGGCATTAAAAGGGCATATGCTTCTCTTCTAATTTAGAGATTAAAAAATCTCACAGCAGATCAAGAGAAAGGCTGCAGTTTGAACTCTTTAGTGAAAGAAGATGTACTGTCGTTAGCAACGAAACAATTTTAATTAGCCCAGTCCTGGATTTGTGGCAACACATGCCAAATGGATAGTAGTTTGAAAGAATGGGAGATACTATCCTCTTGGTTCCTCAAGAGGGTTCAACTCCATAAGAAATTAACACCCTTCAAAATATTTTAATTTGCAGATTTTAATTACCTGGATTTTATATAATCTTCTCATTGTCGATTTTGTTCTGGTTTGGGTTTTTTCCACTTAGGATACTAAAATTCAGTTTGGAAAATCTCTCCTCCTCCCTTGAACTGAACTTCTTTCAGTGCCATTTGTGGATGAAGCATATTTTTATTAAGCTAAAGAGAAGAAAGTCATCCTAATTAGCAATGCCTCATTGCATTAGAAATCAAGGTCTAGGGCTATCAACCTGTGGAGACACAGTGGGAAGACATGATTGCAGTTTGATTCAGCTGTACAAGGCACTGAGTAAAGATTATGCACTCAGATGTGCCCCCTGTCTCAGAGTGCAAATGAATAACACCAGCCTAAATGCGCTGAGGAGGGTCATAGCAGTGTGTGAGCCATGGCAGCAGAGCCTTTGTTTTGTGGTTTGAAATGTCAGCTCTGTTGTGTTAAAAAACACAAGGATTTCTAAGGGAGTGTCCCACAAACCTCATCTCTGGGACACGACACATGCCAAAACCACCCCAGCATCTGCATGCTGCAGCACAGTGGCTTGCCCTCTGCCCCAGCAGAGCCTGGAAGGATTTTAAAGAGAAATGCTAATTGCAACACAGGGTAGCTGAATGCTGGAGCTGGCTAACATTTAAGTCCCAATTTCTCATCCCCCTGCTTGCCAACTTATATCTGACATGGTTAGTGGCAAGCAGCTCTAGAGCTACTGTAATGGTGCCCAGCAGTGCTGTTTCTGGGTCTCCTACCCCACAGCTTCCCAGCTGACCGCGTGTGTTAAAATCATAGAAACACAGAATGGTTTGGTTTGGAAGGAAACTTATAGACATCTAGTTACAAATCCCCTGCCATGGGCAGGGACACCTTCCACTAGACCAAGTTGCTCTAAGCCCCATCCAACCTGACCTTCAACACTTCCAGGGATGGGGAGTCCACAGCTTCTCTGGGTAATCTGTTCAAGTGTCTCACCACCTTCACAGTAAAGAATTTTCTCCTGCTATCCAATCTAAACCTGCCCTCTTTCAGTTTAAAGGTGTTCCCCCTCGTCCTGTCACTATGTGCCCTTGTAAAAAGTCCCTCTCCAGCTTTCTTGCAGGCCCCTTTACATACTGGAAGGCCTGATAAGGTTTCCCCAGAGCCTTCTTTTCTGCAGGCTGAACAACCCCAACTCTCTCAGCCTTTTCTTCATAGGAGAGGTGCTCCAGCCTTCTGATCATATTTGTGACCCTTCTCTGGGACAGATACATCTCCTTCATATGTTGGGGACCCCAGAGCTGTGAAACAGAGGATGAAATTCGTGCATGCATTCACATGCACACACACTTCCTCACACTTCCCCTCCACAATGCCCTGCTAAATCCCACTCTTGATGGCAGGAGAGGAGGCACCACTAGTGAGTACCTGTCTGCTGAGATGGCTGGCATGCAGGGCCCTGTGAGCCAGCATGTCTGCTGTGTAGCTCTGCGTGCTGGCCCTGGCCACTGCCACCCCTCCTGTGCCTCCAGCCCACCCCACCACGCTGCCTGGCACCCAGCACAGTGCTGCAAGGGGGGGCTGCGCAACAGGCTGTAGGGAATGCTTGAGGGGTGGGAGTCAATGCTCAGGCATCCCATGCTTTGACTTTGTGGTGAAGTCAGGTTTAATTTCTTCTGTTTCAAAGAAAAGAGAAAAGAAGCTCTAGTCCTAGAGGCATCCTCAGGAGCAGCAGGCACTCAGGAGCCCACACAGGTTGACACAGCTTCTTTCAATATTTAATTTTTCTTGAGGTGTGATGAGTTTTTCTGTCTCTTGGGAGACTATTTTTTGTGTCCTTTTTTTTTTTCCCTGAGGGGCACTTTAGTCTTCTGGCTGCAAAGTCCATTTTTAGTATCCTGTCACATATTAGTGTGTACTCTGAGGTGGTCTTGTCAGTTGGAGACTAAATGGACTCGGTGAGTCTAGCAGTGGTTGCACTGCCAGTGTTTTGCATGCTTTGCTTTGATGGAGGTCTTCATGTTATTGAGAAGGATATACTCAGACAACCTCAGCAGGGTAGGTTTGAGTTTTCACCCTCTTTCTTTTAGCAGGGCAGTGTAAGGTGACATTTTGGCACATGGTGTGTGGTTAAATCAGGTCATGTGAATTGGAAATAGAGGTAAATATGAAGAAGATTTTTTTTAAAATCACTAAATGAGAAAAAGATCCTTCGAAAGAAGGATATCTTTCTTAATGTCTGAGAAAAAACACAGCCAGTCACTGATAGCTGAGCAAAAGATGTTGATCCCATGGCTTTGCAGAAAAATTGGTTGTTTTTTCGATAGCAACAACTTGCCAGGTTGTTGAATCCTATGTTGCATGGAAACAGCATAGAACAGAAATACAAAGGCAGAAATCCGAGAAGTTGCCAGAAAATGAGTGGAGAATTCTTTTTTTTCTTGCTTTATGCTGGGGCAAAAGTACATTTTACATCAGCCAAATGTGCCACTGATCCCAGGGGTGACCGAGGCATCCTCCCACTGCCACCAGCTTCCTCCCTGTCCACGCTGGCAGTTAGAAACCTTGTTCTTTTGCCAGTAAACAGAGCGCATTTGAGTTACTTGTCATTGTGATGGCAGAAACCCCAGAATGTCAGCATAAAAATAATATTTTTTCTCTGTAGAGTTGTATTTTACAGAGATTTTTGAAACTTACTGGGAAAATACTTCCACCTTTAAGGAACGAATGGTAATGGTAGTCTGCATACTTACACAGACAGCTGTTATCTATTTCATTAGTCAGTGCTTGGATCTCAATATCAAAATCTGAAATTCATCAACATTGGCAACACCCTACAGCATCTTCACAAGAAATAAATACTTCTGACCATAAGCATTCTGAAGCAACTTTGATATTGGCATTAAATTCCTGCTCAGAATTACTTCTTTGGAGCAGATTTCACTAAACTCTTTCCTTTGTTAAATGGCAATGTATCATATCTAAACAGAGGCATTTGATTCTAGGTAACAATAACAAGATTTTTCTTCATGAAAAAAAACCAGAAAACCACTTTGGCCCACTCTGTGCTTCCTGCAGATGGGTTAGATGTTAGGAAATAATTTCTAGCATCTTCTCTTTGATTTTTTATTTTGTGTACCCTTTCCTGGAAAAGGCAGCATACTATGGTAGTCTTAAAGCCTTTTCAAAATACAGGAAAATGCTCCTTTTATCCCCCCTGAAGTTACATGCTAAATTGTAATGAGGAGCTATTTCATTTTCCAGTCATCTGTCTCAGGGAAATAAACGTTAAAAAATCAGAAGTAATTCATAATCTCCAGACAACATTTTTATTTTTAATGTGAGGCAAAATATTTTCCTTCTATGATATTGCCACACAGCCCTCCCAAAGAGCACTTGGTGAGTAACTCTGGTATTATACTAAAGCCTAACACTCAGGAAATCTGAACTGAAAAGGAAAATATTCTGGAAAGTATTCATGGGCCCCAGAATGATAACTTTTCTATTAGAATATCAAAATACATCCAAAGCTGGGATTTTCCAGCTATGCACCATCCATGTGTGTCTGCATTTGTGTGCACACACATATGTAGCCTTTTGGTCCCCCTTTAATCAGCTGAATTTCTTGATGGGTAAGTGGATAATGACTGCTCCTATCAACAGGTGCTTTGATAAATATGCTACAGAGATATTTCAGTAGAGTAACTTACCTGCAGAGGCTAATTTTCAAACACCTCACCCAAACTGTGTATTTTTGCAAGTCTACTCAGCATCCTCAGCTATAAGAGTGGTTGAAAACTGTCCCAGCTGCATGAGCAAATCACTAATGAAGCTGGGAGCACGTCCTTCTAAAAATACTTTCCTAAGTCAAAACAGAGTAAATGGATCTTGCACTATTGTGTACCAGCACATTAAGAATCACAGTAGTGATCTGCTGAGCTCCCCCTTCCCACTGTTGGAAGTTCTCTGTGCAGAGAGGAGTCAATGGCCCCTCTTTCAGCTCTTCTCTGTGACTGCAGCCCAGTGTCAGATATTGCTACCCTACAGCTGGCCACCACTTCCAGCCCCTCTTGTGTGTCCCTGGGATATCAACTCTCTGAGTAGATGCCTTTTTTCCTTATATCAGTGACATAACACTTTCTGCATGACTTTCATTTTAAATGTTCCTCAGTGTTCCTCTAAAATGCATATTCATTTTTCTTACCTCTTGAAAGGAAGGCTTGGCCCCTCTTCTTTATCACTTAGAAAGATTAAATTAGCTTCTCCACTGATAGTAGACAAGATATACTTCATATTCCAGAGGCAATCTGACTACAGGACCTGAGCTGAACAAGAGTAATTCAATCGACTTCACTGAAGCTGCACTAATTTACACCAACTATAAATTAATCTTTTCTTGTGAAATATGTCTAGGAGTGACCCTGCAGTATCCAACTCACTGAAGTAATTCTGGGCAGTATCTTGCCCTCAAAATAATGCAGGAATTGAGGAACTCTTTTTTAGGAAATTGGTCAAAACTTGGCATTTTCACCTTCACAGAATAAGTCAAAGGGCAGCACTGTAATGAAGATGAGGGCAGAATTAGCCCAAATATCTTATATAATCCACATACTAACTACACTTACTTATGATGCTCCTAAGATACAGATGAAGAAAACACAGTATTTTTCAAAGTATTTTTCTTTCTTCTCCTTGCTTGTTCCCGTCTTTTCAAAGTAATTTTTTTATTCTCTTCAGATTTGGTTTGTTTCTGCACAAAAGGCTGCACTGTACACTTTATTTATATGAAGTACCACAGGTGGCTACATGAAGACTGTGAGGCTGTAAGAGAGATCTTTGCAACTTTTTCTTAAGCCGTTCATGTTTTACTTATTTGTGAGGGTCACAGCTCTTCAGAGGAGAGCCAGTGTGACTGCAGGGAGACCATCACGCCCTAGGACCAGCATGCTGTCCTAGCTGGGCAAGGGAAGGCAAAAATGAGCACAGGCAGTTTGCTGTAGGGGACACTCGATTTCACCCAAGGAGCTGGGCCTCAGGCCAACCAACCCTGGCCATGCCACGTGTCCTGCAACCTGACTCAATATGATCTGGGAGGTCTTTCCCAGTCTTCTATGGTTCCATTCTATGATTCTATGACTTACTATCCCTTCTCTGATGAAAAGTTAAACCAACATTCCATCTACCCCTTCTACCTGGCAAATGCAATCAGAGCTCTTTACTTAAATAACTGAATACATTTGCCTTAAACTATCCCTAGCACCTTTTTAATCAGGAAAAGAAAGCACTTACAGCAATTAAAACAAAAGTCAGTGTATAAAAATCTGCTTATAAATTAGCTTCTCTGTGCTGTCAATTATTTTAAAAACTTTTCTGACTGCCTAAATTAATTTCAATTTGAATTCAAGACACACTTTGCCATCGAGTGAAATTCAGGGTATCATTTTATTCTCACTACTACTGAGCTTTACAGTCATAGCTTCTCTCCTTATTTTTTTCTGCTTCTCTTGAGTCATCACTAATGAAAGTTCTAAATATAGGTATGACTAACAAAGCAAACTTTAGAAACTGTATGTAAACTACTGCAAGAAAAACAGATTAGAGAGTTATGCTCACCAGAAATTCAAACAACTGTTGCCAACCACTACATGCAAGTAATGATTACTGCATTTTTCTCATTAGAAAGGCAGCTGTCATATAGCTTACGGTTTGGACAGAAAGAAATAAGTTAGCATATTGCTTAAGAGCTGTCTGCTAAATCCTTACTCTATTTTGCCAAAAACACGCTAGAATATAAAATCCTTCATTCTGCAAAATAATAAATGTCATGTTTCCATTTCCCAGTGTCTTGTCAGATTGTTTAAAATAATCAGGATCAAATAAGACTGGCACGATGAGCTCAGGACCTCAAACTTCGGAGCAGTGGTTTTGACACTGCCAAAGACAACTGACAAACTGAGCAAAGACTGAAGGCTTGGTACCATTGCTGAACCCATCACAAGGATACAGTTTTTATCTTTTAATCAAAATTTTTAACAAGAAGCTACCAACCTGAGAACTCCACCATCAGACAGCAACACTGAAAGACTGTGGCAGACATAGGGTCAAGACCCAAAGTAATTAGCTTGAAAATCCAAGTAGAGGCATCTGAATCAGATAGGCAACCAAGCATCCCTTTAGATACTCTGTGCTAGAGGACAGAGATAAACCATCAATTGATCAACCACCAGTTGATGTTAAATAACAACAACGACAACAGCAACAATAATAATGGTGATAATAATGCAAAAGGAAGTTCACCACTGAGCTCCTTATCCCCAGTCATTCTTTGCCACTAATTCCCCCATGTTCAGTTCCATTTTTCCCAGTATCTGACAGCACAGTTTAACCGAGTGTTTGCAAAAACTGGTACATTTAAATATGAGTTACCTATGGTGAAGGCCATTCCTGCACAATTGCAATACATTGCTGGACAGAAAGAATCAAGGCTGATTATTTCTAGCATGTAGGGTAATTAAGTATTCCGTGTTATTAGATGCAATTTATTACCACCAAATTGTTTGAAGAAGTAAAAACTAATGCGAGGATAACTTGACCAACATCTAACCAGTGCTAATGCTGGATTTAGTGAATTCAGTGATGCTGAATTTAAGAGAGTTCTACCATCTTGTGTGGACTTCCACCGGAGTCTTCTCCTCTGTCCTATCTTATTCTCACCATATTCAGCACTGAATTATCTGAGCCCATAAGGTTAGCTTTGAAGAAATCTGTCAGTTTGAGATGAGATACTCATTGGGATTTTCAAAAGAGCTTATGTGTTTTTTTTACCTTGGCGTTTATAAAACTGCCACGTTGATGAGAATGATTCCCCAAGTTTTGCTTTACCATATGGTCCATGTGCTGTTAGGAGGCCATCTACTGTGTTTCCTTGTTAGTCATTCAACTACATATTGCGTCCATCTGCAACTCTCATATGTAGTTTCACTGTAATTGCCCTTTTCATAGTGCATTTCATTCTGCTTTGTGCTGGCTTGTGATAATGTTCTTTCCAAAACATGCTTCAGCATAGATTTTTTTAAAAGGTGCAATAGTGCCATGCTGAATAGCACAGTTGATGAAGATGGAGAATGCACCTCTAATGTAAGGGAAAAGGGTATGGGTGTTCATTTTGGAGAAGAGAGACATTATTTTCCTTGCTCTCCTCATCCCAAATCCAAATTCAGCAAAGCATTTCAGCTATTCCAGAGATGCAAAGGGTCTCCCAGCTGGGCTTGCACTACTTTTTCTTTCCTGCCACTTTCCCACACTTCAGAAGGTCTTATCCCAACTCAGTGCCTCCTGATGAATCTTTAAGAAAATATTCCTCAGCTTCTACCTTATGATGTCTTTAAGACCTCTGGAAGCAGCCATAAGAGTGACATTCATGAGAGGATGGAGCTGTGAACAGATCCTGTAGCCAGATAACTCTGTGCTGTGATCACACCACAGGCTCCAACCTGGGCAGGAGCCGCCAGTGTGGAGGTCATACACTGCACTCTGGTGTCAGCAGAGTGAGCAGGAGGCACCTTCCCCTCTGCCAGTGTTTGACAAATCCTCCAGCGCAGCACTGGCTTTCGTGATAATTTGATGCTGACACAATTTGTATTCCCTTAAAGACCTCATTACACATATTGCTCATTTAACCTTTAAAAAAGATGGAAGAAAGTGTGCCAATGGATTCAGGATGATAAATATCTAAATTAAGTAAATTTAATTAAAAACTGTTGTAAATGTCATCTAATCTGTGGATGCTGTGACAATTATGGTTGCAGCTTTGAACCAGTTTCAAAATGTGTGAGGATCTCCTTACACAATTTTCTACAGAATGATTTTTTTCTTCTTGGTTTCAGGAGATCAGTCAAATTGACTTATAGTTATTGCTCAGTAAAAATATTGAACTCAAAACTTGGAGAACTTTCTTGCATCTTGTTGCTGCCAGGTGATGCTGGCTGGAACAGTGCTTTCTTTCTAAAGCTATTAAGTGCTATTTTGCCAGATAAAAGATGGGGGAGGAAAGAAAGATATGTGCTAAGTTTCATCCAGGGAATCCTACTTTTCAGTACAAATGAAATAAAAAGATCAATGCATTTTTTTTCAGCTTCTATTTTGGCCGCATTGTGCTGTTTGGGTGAAAACACCATCAGCCCCTCTGTTACTTCAGTGTACACCAGTGATAGCTACTCAGTGGGGAGCACAGTTTGATGAATTTAGCAAAATCTTGTTGGCCGACCTTTCCATGCTGGAGACATGATTTCATTTCTGTTGTCTGAAAATGAACACCAACAAGACAAGTTATTTCCATGTCCCAGCTGGAATATCATAGTGCTAATGTGTTTCCAAGTATTTCTTTATCTGTGCAATGCTATAACTTTCAGGTCTATCTAAGAACAATAACTTTTCTTTCCTTTCTGCTTCATGTACCAGCAAAAAGTCAGTTTATTTTGCTCATTTTTTTCCCTCAGTCACTTAGTATGCTGCAAATATCAAACAAAAAAAAAAGCGCTTCTTGGAACAGCAAGGTAGTAAAGCTCCCAGAGATGTATTTACAAACCAGTGCTAAGGCACATGCAGAAACTGGTTCAAGAACTAGTTCAGAAGTAGTATCCACAATATGTAGGGTCCCAGACAGACAAACTGAGTGAAGCACTAGCAATCCAAGTTCAGTCATTATTTTACTCCAGTCCCTGTCCAATATTGCTGCCAAATTAATTCTCCTGGTTTAATCATTCCTCTGATGTCATTAACCCTCAGGTTTAAAAGCCTGGGAGTTTTTAAGGTTTTGTTGTTCATAGAGGCAAAAGAGATCATTCAACAGATCACTCATGCAGAGAGTGACCTGGCAAAACCACATCAACTGAGCTGAACTGGTGTACCTCAGGGATGACCAGCAGCCAGGAAAGGAGCAACGAGCAACTACAGCAGGGCAGAACAGGTAACCCACACCAACAATAGGAACAGCTTGCTGGACTGTGCTTTTAAACTCAGTGTCTTCTGTAGAGGTGTCAAACCCAACCACCACTGGTGGTTTCCCTATATCTACATAGATGTAAGGCAGGCATCTCTTAGAATATCCCAAGAAGCAATAAGTGTCTGGGTGCCCTTGGTGCTTTTGCTAATATTCCCCTGCAATTGCACCCTTCAGCACAGTGGCTTATGAATCCCAAAGAAATTCAAAAAAGATGTAAAATGTTCAGATAATTCAAAATATTCAAATCACTGTTCACCAGGTCAGAGGTCAATCTCTACCACAGCTGGAAAAGTACTTTCATCTCATTTAATAATTCATCTTTTGAAGAGTTTTGAAACCTTTCTTTGCTGCCAGAGAACAGATTTATGGTTTTATTCCTTATTTTTCAGATAGTACAAGGCAAGGTACCAATTCTTCCCAGTGAATTCAGTGACACATGTACAACTGAAGCTACGGAACAAATTCTATATAAGGTGAAATACACCTAATATGTGAATGGATGTGTAAGAATATGTGTTTTGGGTTAATTGTGTTTTGGGAAAAAGAGAGGGAGCAAGGACAACGTTTCCCTTTTGAAGTCCAGCTCCCAAGTCTTTATGAGTATGCTTATTTTAGAGAGAATTCCTTTTCGCCTTTTTTTCCTGGTACCTCCTATGCAGGGATGAGCAATTTTTTTTCCAGTTTAAGTTAAGGGTTACTATAGCAGGTACAATACATAAAAAGATAGACAAGGTAGATTGATTTCTATTTGCAACATATTTTTCAACTTCGCATACAGCTTACTCTTGAGACCTTAAATCTTTATTTCATACCCTACTACCTTTCACATCCCCCAACTAAAAATAGCCTTTGCTTAGAAAAAAATCCTGCTAGCACTTCCAGATCTAGCTGGTATACACATCCCAGCCAACTTCAGGTCCTCTGCCAGCACAGCCCTCCTCTGTCTGGTGCTGCATGGGGGCAAGAGGGGAGGGAACGAGGAGACATCAGCCAGGAAGCAAAATCTGCCCCATGCCTGCTGGCATCTCCACATGCTCCCGGTTAGGCATGGAGGAAATCCCAGCGCTGTGAGTACAACTCAGTTCCTTCTTCAAAATCTGATTCCATGAAAGAGTCCCATAGAAACTTATGGGCCAGTTTATGAAAATAAGCTCTAGCCATGTTAGTAACAGCTTTTAACACCAAACTGTAAGGAGGTCAACTCAAATTTGAATGTGTATAGCCCCAGCTCTTACTGTCTGAATTTCCATAGAGACTATCTTGCATTCAACAGAGCAGAACATTCAGAAAAATCACCATTCTTTAACATTAATTTGCACACATTTACTTGCAATGTCTTCTCCCTCTTTGGAAAAAAAAAAAAAGAAGGAAACAAAGACAACTATTTTTCCCTCTCCACACTCACACAGTGTCACTGAGCTGATTCCTTTGCATGCACAGCCAGCAACAGAAATGGCAGGTGATCTGCACAGTCTCCTGCTTGCAAGATGCATATCATATTGCAACCTTATAGCCCATGTGCTTTTCCACTGAGCTGGACACCCAACGTTGTCACTCCTAAAATATTTGTGAATGCTACAGGATTTTCTAGGGAAAGATTTCTTGAGGCAAGATTTAGTCAAATTTAATCCAAGTCACTCGGTGCAGCTCCATTTGTTAAGAACAGCTCCTGTGGTTGTGAAGAGCCCGTCACTGTGTTTTGCCTCACAATGTTGCAGAACACAATAACAACAACATTAAACTCAATACCCTTAAGGGGCAGTTGCAGTCAAGGGTCACATTTCCTTCATTCCAATTAACCTACTTGTCATATTGGATGGTAGATGCACTCTGCAAACTGCCCTCAAGTGTTTCTCATGCTCTTTTGGTAATAGAAAGTGGGGAGAAATAAAATAGTTCATGCTTTACTGTTTGACTTGTCCTTGGTATTTTATCTTATCAGGAAACTCACAAGAAATGAATACTATTGTAAAGATTTTCAAGGGTCTGAAAGCACAAACAGGCTTCTGACTTGTGCCAGTATGGCCGGAACAGCGGTGCTGACGACACCAGTTCTGGAGACAAGAGGTACCAGAGCCTTTGATTCCGCTCCAGATTTTGTTCAACCCATCTGCTCCCATGCCAAATAAGAGAGCTGTGGTGGGTTGATCGTGGCTAGATGCCAGGTACTCATCAAGGCCATTCTATATCTCCCCCTCCTCAGCTGGACGCAGGAGAGAAAATACAATGAGAGGCTTGGGAGTCAATAAGGACAGGGATTAATTACTGTCATGGGCAAAGCTTGGGGAAAAATTAATTATATTTATTACTAAGTAAATAAGAATAGGATAATGAGAAATAAAACCAAACCTTAAAAACACCTTCTCCCCACCCTCCCATCTTTCCAGGCTTAACTTTTGTCTGAAATTGTCTGCCTCCATCCTGTCAGTGGTGCAGTGGAACAGAGAATGATGGTTACAGTTAGTTCATCACACATTGTCTCTGATGCTCCTTTCTCCTCAGGGGATGGAGTCCTCACACTCTTCCCCTGCTCCAACATGGGGTGTCTCCCACAGGAGACAGTCCTCCATGAACTTCTGCAAAAAAAGTCCTTCACACAGGATGCAGTTCTTCACAAACTGCTTCAGTGTGGGTCCTTTCCACAGGGTGCAGTCCTTCAGGAACAGCCTGTTCCAGGTGGGTCACAAATCACATAATCATCAAGACTGCAAGAGGACTTCAAGATCATCTAGTTCAACTGTCAATCTAGCAACATCCTAATCACCCCTAAACCATATCCCCCAGTGCCACATACAGACACCTCTTGAACACTTCCAGAAACAGTGATTTCACCACCTCCCCAGATAATTTATTCCAATGCCTAACACTCTTTCTGTGAGAAGTTTTTTCCTAATTTCTAACCTGAACCTCCCTTGGCTCATCTTAGGGCCATTTCCTCTTGTCCTTTCACCTGAGACATGGGAGAAGAAGCCAATCCCCACCTGGCTACAACCTCCTCTCATGTAGTTGTAGAGAGAAATAAGGTGGCCCCAGAGCCTTCTTTTCTCCAGATTAAACAACCCCAGATCCCTCAGCTGCTCCTCATAAGACATGTTTTCTAGACTCTTCACCAGGTCCATTGCTCTTCTCTGGACATACTCCAGCACCTTGATGTCCTTCTTGCAATGAGGGGTGCAAAACTGGACACAGTACTTGAGATCTGGCCTCACCAGATCCGAGTACAGGGGGACAGTCACTGCCCTAGTCCTGCTGACACACTATTCCTGATACAGGCCAGAATGCCATTGGCCTTCTTGGCCACCTGAGCACACTGCTGCCTCCTGTTCAGCCAGTTGTCAACCAACACCCTGGACCGGGGCAAAGTGTTCCTTCGAGGTTCTCCAGGATTGTTTCTAAATGGGCAGGAGAGGCAATATACAAATTTTTATGGAGCACATCTGGAAGTATGGGGAACACTGTTCTAGAGTGCATTTGCAGCTACCCTGTTTCTTCCAGGTTTGCATTCAATTTCCAAATCCTACATTTGTGCTGGAAAAAAATATTATCTACATTCTGGACCTGGTTTTGGTTGGTAACTGGTAAAGACCGGTACCTGTTTTCAGCTAATGTGTCTCATAAATACAGGCAGACGTTGTTTTCTACCCCTATTCCTGCTTCCTAAATTGAATGTATTGCTTTTGGGGAAGAGTTCTAATCACTTGTCAGAGGCACCTCATTTACCACTTTATTTTACATGCATTGTGAAGCACCCCTGAACTATGCAAGAGCCCTGTCAAGTCAGCAGAGAGAGGTAGGTGTTTGTGGAGACAGTTTTGCTCTCACTGATACCTCAGAGCACCTGAAAAAAGTTTTCCCCCTGGAGTTAAAAAAAATGGTAAATCCTGAAGGGGTGGTGTCCCTTGGGGTTCAGCCAATGAGCACTCCTGCAAAATGTAAACATATCACACCAGACCGGAAAAGAAGGGTGTTGTAGTTGTTGTTGGAGGAGAGTGGTCATGTTGTAGAACCACGAGGAGAAGGGGCAGGAGCCCCTCTGGGGGGCCATGGCCCCCCAGCCCCTGGCTGGGGTTACAGAAACTCAGAAACAGTGTTAAACTGGACTGAGAAGCTGGGAGTTTTTCTCCACTGAGAGTGGGCAGCAGGAGATACTGAAAAGTGGCGGCAGAGCAGCAGTGGACAGAGAACAGTGGCAGAGAGCCAGAAGGAGATAAGGAGCAGCAGAAACAAGCATGCAACTAAGCAGAGAGACAGAGATCTCTAATGGAGAGAGAGAGAGAGAGAACTAAGCTCTACAGAGACAGAATTTTGGGGTAAGAACTGAAACAAACCCCCCAAACCCCTCTGAGACCTCCTAGAGAGGAGGAGGAGATGGACTCCTATTTGAGAAGAGTCTTGGAGTACAGCAGCACCGGAGAGAGAGGAGCTAAGAAGCTCAAGATGTCCTGGAGCTGGACTGGGACGGCCAGACGGAATGTGGAGGGGGTGACCTTGGGACCCCCCACTGCTGCTGCCAAGCCTGGCAGCAGCTGAGACAGAGAACAGGAGCTCTGATAGAACAGTTGAGGCAAAGACTTTTCAACTGAAAGCTGCCCGAGACGTTCTGACTTAAGGGAGCTTGAATCCCCTGAGGAAGGGACCTTCATGGGGGTCTTACACCCCATGATATGATGTGGTGAAGCGAGTTCTGTCCCTGCTACGCAGCCCACAGAAGAGAGAGAGACCTTCGATTGGAGTCGAAGAGCCGAGAGGGGTAGAGGAGACCGCCTGTGTGTTTATTGGAAAGAGATCCAGATACAACAGTCCAGCTACAGCTGCTGCATGGAAGAAGAGAGGCTGCTGCCCTGAGAGTGGAAAGGATCTTTCCTTTTCCCTTTTGGACTTTTATTGTAGGGAGAAGAGATTGATCCATTGTAAATACTGATTTATCATAGGAGAGATAGTTAAGATTATGTATATGATGTATTGTAATATTTATTTGTACAGTGACTGTAATTTAATTCCCTTTCCCCCCATACTGAATCTTGTGTTGTGTCTGGAAAACCCATTCCACACTGAGTTGAGATGTGGGAGGGGGACGTGGACTTGGGAATTGGATTTTAGGGGTCTCAAACTAGCACAGCACCCAGTGCTGCCATTGGCACCTTTGGTATCTTGAGTCATTTTTAACAGCATGCTCTAGGTTCATTTGACATCTTTATGAAGATTACTGATTTAAGCGAGTAAATTACAAATAAATTTCAGTTCTCCAGTTTACGGTTTCAAGGTATGTTTGTGTTTCATCCTCATCTGGTTACAACAAGCATTGCAACAGGAACAGCAAGTGTATGTGAGTTCCCCATATGTCTTGCTGTGTTGATTTCTCTCCTGCTCATTTTTATGTGGGGATTGGCACTTTTAACATTTCCATACTACAGTTTTATTGTTAACTTTCCCTGCTTGAGTTAATTGAAAGCAATAAAGCACCTGAAATGCCTCTGAGACTTCCACTGTCAATAGTGAGAGGAATTTTTCTCACATCTTCGTTTTCCTTGGAACACTTGGTTTGCAGATACAGAAAAAAATTCAGCTGGAACTTCACTTGTTTTTTTCCCCTCTATTTCCAGATGGTTTTGAGCTCAGGTGAAGATTTTACCTTCTCCAGTAATCCATAAAAAGCAAAAATATCTCAACAAAATGTGAGATGCTGGGATGCCTCTCTGAAATTGATCTCTGTGCTGCAGCAAGGAGATGCACTGATATTTCCAGACAGAAGGGACATAGTTTTTCAGAGCTGTGAAACATACTCTTCTCCTTGCTGGTGGTGTAAGTAGTGGGAGCTCTTCAGGCCTGGATGACAGGAGCCTGCCATGCTTTTTCTTTTTGCTTTTGCCCAAGCTGCAGTTGGACTCCCTTCCTTGCTCTCTGCCAGCATTCCTCTTTCACCACATCCTTGACCATCATCTGTTGTGCTATGCTCTGGGTATGCTTGATCTTAAATCATAAGGTCCAGAAAACTGTGGTTTGTCTTGGCTGTAGTCCAAGCCCAGGAGGACCCCTGGTGGTCTAGTGGTTAGGATGCGGCGCTCTCACCGCCGCGGCCCGGGTTCGATTCCCAGTCAGGGAACTCCCCCGGCAGATGGAGCTCGTCAGCCCTGTAAGGCCATCCATCTAAGAGAAGGTCACTCTAAACAAACCTACGTCCTGAGGACCTCGCTGCCACTGTCCGAGCTCGCTCGGCCCCGGCAGATGAACCTCAGGATTAAAGGGTGGGCTCAGTTCAGCGCACACTGTGTCTCACCTAAAAAATCCACTGCACAGGCTCGAAGGGTAAAGACCTTTCCTAATCTTCGTTCGCAAAGACTGGCCATGAGATGAGTTCTGAGAGTGAGCCCAAGCCTGAAATATCTTTTTACAGAGTAAATTAGCAGCTAATAAGCAAAAGGATAAGGGGAACCTCCCCATCTTCAACCTAAAGATGGCTGATGAGACCTGCTAAGCAGTGCAGAGCACTAGGCAGCCATGAGGATAGGAGCCTGCTGGGACACCCATCTGCGTGCTTCGCCTTCCTGGCTGGCTTGCAGATGACTCGGTGTTGTACTGGGGCAACAGCAGCAGTCTGCTCTCTGCAGCCACCTTCTTCCATCCCTTGGTGGGATGTGGGCAGAATGACTGCTCTACACTGTCTTCCCCCTCCTCATGATGTGAGGCAGAGGGCTGCCACCCAGAGCCATCCTCTAATGAATGGTCAGCTGGCTGAAAAGACTGCACACCTTTTCCTTGGAACAAAAAAGATGTTCAGCAGTCCTGCAAGGTCACCAGGGAAAGCAAGGAGCTCTGTTTTGTCATAGAATCATAGAATCACAGAATGGTTTGTGTTGCAAGGGAACTTAAAGACCACCTAGTTACAACCTCCTTGCCACAGGCAGGGACACCTTCAACCAGAACAGGTTGCTCAAGGCCTCATCCAGTATGGCCTTGTCACCAACTCCTTTTCCTTCTGGGGCTTCACCTGGAGCTCTGGGGCTCAGCTTGCCTTGAATGTGAGAGCCACACAAAGGTACCATTATTTAGTAAAGCACTTATGCACAAAGAGCTGTACACATGCTGGATTTTCCAAATACTGCACTGAAGTGTGGTTTAATAACCATCGAGCCTGACAGGGCTCCTTAGGTAGGTAATTTCCAAAAAAGGGTCAGAGCAAAGATCTGAGCTGGAAACACTTTACCCTCAAAGAACTGGAATTTCAAAAGACTGAATTACTGTACAATAATAGCAAACATCTTCCTCTTAGGCAGAAATCTGGGAGCAATCAGGATGGATCTGCCATGCCAGTTGTTTCTGCTAAGCACAGTGGTGTTGCTGTCTGCTTGTAAGCAGGATGAGGGAAAAGGCAGAACAAAGGTTCACACTAAGTGAGGATCCTACCAGTTGGATGTCAGCTTGCTGTTCAGCCACAGCCCACCACCACAGGGAAGATCCTCACAGTGGGGGCCCCAGCCAGGGATGAGTAGTTTCCTTATCTGGCTTGTTTCTTGAACCCGTAAAGTTTATCCTGACCCTTGATACTTGGCTCTGCTTCCTAAGGAAGTGTTAAGTTGCCTGGGTTTGTATGAGCACAGAATCCCAACAACTCTTTCATTACAGGGATCTAATCAAGAAGGCAAAGTGACACCCATACCGATAATTGATTTTTATCATCACTTCCCCAATTTTTTATCCCTGGCAAAACTGTTTTGAGCATCTAGTTATTCTCTGACAGAGAGAGTGATAATAGGAGGGGTTTTTTTTAAGTGCAGTGCTATTCAAGATCAGAAGACTTCACATCATAAAATATCATTAAGTGTGAATTCAAGGTTGGGAAAGATGAGACCTTTACAAGACTAATGCAATTAATTCTGCTCATTAACTACAGCCTCAAAATACGTACATACAGGCTGATCTCACTTCTGCTGTGGAAAGTTAGGTCTGAAAAATGATTCTTTTCCAATGGATTTCTCAGTGATAAGGTAGCATGGAAATCTCCCTCCCTGTATTACATACCAATGAACACAGAGTCATTGCAGGAGGAACTCTATGTGCTCTAAATCTTTCAGTGTTCAGTAACTTCTTGTCAAAGTAAGAAGCTTAAAGAAATTAAGGTCCAATACTAAATAATTTCAGTAATTGAAATGTGTTAGATTGAAAGTGGGTTTCTAGGCTGTTTTTGCTTTTTTTTTAATGTAATCCTTCTCAGTCTGCAATCCGTCTCAGTACTTGAATTCTGGAAAGCCTTAGTCCTTTACAGTTTACCAGAACTAATTCCAAATTCAGTTCTTCTTGCTTTCTTTTCACAGAGGAATTCGCACAGTGGGACATTTTCAATATAACAGAACTTTGATGCAAAAAACCAATTTATTTTTCCAGCAGCTCTCAGTATTCCCTTTGCTATAGCTGAAGGTATAGCAATAGCATCCTCATAATCAGCCTCTTCTTTCTATTTGGTCCTACAAGAAAGCCTATGCTTGTGTTTGCCTGCAATCATTAAATGAACATGTTTGTGTGCATGTGAGAGAAAGAAGAGGAGAGAGAAGAAATAAGCATCTGTCCTACCTGCCCTACCCTATCTGCTGGGCCCTGGGGAGCTTTCCTCTTCTCCTTTCTGCTTTGGGTACATTCACACGGCTTTCCCTCTCCCATGATTACTTGAATTGTGTTTCCACACTCTGGGAGGAAAGTGTTTCCACACTTGGGGCAGGGACTTTGTCCTATAACCCAAAAAGCATAATGTCACCACCGTAAACTAGCCATTCTGCAAGAAGTCAAAGCAATGAAGCCTGATCTCCTATGAACATGAGGGGAAGGGTGAGAGGGAAGGGAGGGAAGAGCAGATCAAGATCTTAGTTCTGCCCTGCAAGGGAGAGGAAGAAACGGGTGGGTTTAGAAAAACGGACTCACAGAAAGATTTCAGAGCAAACTTAGATTACTAGCTAAAGCTAACGATCACCAGAAACCTAATTCAGTGCAGTATATTTGGTTCTGTCCCTTGCTTGCACCAAAAATGTTGCCCTCAGTTTAATTTTTTTCATTGTGTGAATGCATCTCTTCAATGTTTATTTCATAGATTTTATTTCCATCTTATGGTCTTAATGTCTATTAGAAATATAGCCTTGAGGCAAACTTTCTCACAGTAGTGCCTTACTTTGTTGTATGCTGTGGTACACGTAGTTGGCTCTGACAGCATTAGTTCTGCACTGGTACACTGTCAAACTGCCTGCAAGAAGTATTGTGAAAAAAACAAACCATCTGCTAAGAGAAAATAACATCCTGATTTGGGTTTTTATGTGACAATTCAACTCCATTTTAATGTCCTCTTTTCCCACATCTGAGTTTTGAAATCAAAATCCTACTGCAGCAGTTGCATTTGAGCTGACTTTGCCAATCTGAGTCCAACTGATAACTGCTAACCATGCCTTTCAGGCTCCCTGTCTCTCAGCCCTTCTCTGAACTGCTCAAAACTCAAGCATCTGACCGGTTTCTTGGGTCATTCTTTAGTCAAAACTCCCTGAGATAATACATTTTGGTTGGACTCAATAATCTTAGAGGTCTTTTCCAACCTAAATCATTCTATGATTTCATCCTAAGGATAAAAACTCAGACAAATGTGGAAGTTTGTCGAGATCCAAAGGCTCTTTTAATAAACCTAAACCAAATACTCATATTTAGTAATGACACTAAGAATCAAGGAATTTTACAATGAAAGGTACACACTGCTTATACTCTATGGATAACTTAAACAACTTTAACATTCTCAAATTCGTGTCTGATTTAGCCTTTACCCAAAGTATTGGAGGATCAATGGATCAGGCATAGAAGTATTTCAGCCTGGGACACTGGGAGTGTATCTCTGAAGGTAGACAGGATACTCCTTTTCTATGACGTGGAAAACACCAAGTGGTCTGCAGAGATTTTTTAAGTGCAAAAATAAATGCAGAAGTTTTACCTGCTAGGGAAAATAGCATAAAGAGGTGATACCCTGCTTGTACTCCATGGCTTTCAGGTGTTTGGGGCTGGTTTATAGGTCCTCCAAAGGTAAGGAGTGCTCGCGGGACGCTACCATCTCCAAAGAGACAGACCACTCAAACACTCATGTTTGCATGAGACCAAAGTATTCTTATTATCTTCAGTCCCTCTTTTCAATTTAACAAGCAGTGAAGAGACATGATGTTACCATGACCATTCCAGAGTGGCTTACAAGCAGCAGGCAGCTATATATATGAACAAGTCTCAGCATCTTGGCTGTGGGGTCAGGATTAGTGTGAGCAAAGGAATATCCTTGCTACCTTTTCTCTCTTCTTCCTGAAAAGTGCATATTTATACAGCAGGGGTAATGGGAAATACTTTGAATTTCTCATGTATTCTTTTCTCTGGTCGCTGTAATGTTGCTCATTATTTCTTCTCACTTGACTGGAATTCTGCAGTTGGCAGAAATGTAATGAGAAATTTACTCTTGTGAGGGCATTAGGTAAGAAAAAAGATAGTTTTCAAAAGGATCTCATAGATGAGATCCTGAAACCATGTTTGCATAGCTTTTAATGTTTTGCCACATTGTTTATCCTTAGTGAAGTGTAAAACTGAAGCACATCAGTGTTGCCTAGGAATCAGTATGAGGCAGCTAAGACAATTTGTTAGTATTCACTTCTTCCCTTACAGCACTTGTGCGTATTTGTCTATGGAAAACTACAGTGAACTTTTCAAAACAGTACAATTATTTAACTGTACTGACACCATGTTTTTCTTTAGAAAGAAGGAAATGTGTTTCAGACTCAAATAAAGACTGTCATCCATGTCCCTGCTTTTACTATAGTTCATTGTTCATGCTTTGGTACTAAAAAATCCTTATATTTTTAAAGTTAATATGAAACACAAGAAAAATCATGTGTCTCTGTAATGCTCTCTCTCTTCTCTTTACCTTAACAAAATACTATTTAACATGCCTCATATCTGAAGTATTTTTAGAGACATAACCAAGACTGTCAGCTGAAAACTGCTGTTATGGTTTGTGGTTGGTTCATTTTCTTGGCTAAACTCAGGTATGGCTTTGGTGTTGCAGCTAGAATTACAACTGAACACAGAAAAACCCTATTAAGTTCTTTTAAGAATAAAATAAATCTGAAATAAATAAGTATTGCAATATTGTTTGAATTCGATGTTCATCTTATTGAGTCTCTGTTGGCATAAATGCATCTCTACTTTGGTCTGGTTTCAGTCTGGTGGTTTACTTGGGTCAAATACTGATGAAAAGCTCTGGGCTAAAAATCCCAGACTCACAAGAATCAGATTCTGGCCCCACTAACAGCAGTGGGAATTTTGTAATTTAGCCTCACAGACTCCAACTTTTGTGCAGCTTTGCAAAACAGCATCCAGTAAATAACTATGCTTTCTTTCCACGTGGTATCTTGCTTCCTTTCCATCTTCCTCTCTATTAATTAATCTGAAAATCTTGAACCCGCTTCAGAAACCCTTCCTGACAAAGGCCCTTGGTTACTCCCTCTCAGCAAGAGCTCTGCACCCAGATGAATCACAGAAACATGCTTGCTATGATCAGGAGACTAACCCACAAGTTTTTGCACTGACTCAATAAATTAATTTTCGTCAAACTGTAAAGTTTAAATAGTGACCAAGGTGGGAAAGTGTTTGTGGCTCATCATGCACCTTTTGAACTTTTTGCCAGAGTTTACAGGCAATCTCAGCTTGCTGGGACTTGTCCCTGCAACAGCATGTCCTTCTGAGAGCATCCTGGCAGGCATCACACGGATGGTGCTGGCTTTTGGAACAGCTGCAGCTGGAAGGTGCACTGAGGGATGTTTACACCAGGTACCTTTGGGTGTTAAACTCAGCTGCTTGAGACAGGTGCTCCCTAGGCTCTCTGCATGCCAAGACACAGAAATTGCACCTATGGTAAAAAGTATTGTGGAGCCGCAGAGTAAAGCAGTCAGTGCTGAGGCCCAATTCTCCAAATTTAACATATTTTATTTCAAACTTGGCCTGGTCAGTCCTACATGCCAAGCATGTGTACTCCTGTGGCTGTAGCACTTTGAGTGCCTTCCTGGAGTGCCTCCCCCAGTTTGGTTTCCTTCGGAAGCCAAGAGTTGCTCGGCCATGAAAACTAGTGTTGTAAGTGGGGACAATTGGGATAGTTCCTCCTAAAGTGCACTCCTAATCTGAACTGAAATACCACTGTAGCTCATCAAGAGGCTCTGCCAAAAGATGACTCACAACATCTGCTCTGAGCTGCTCTCTGGAAGTACACTGGCTAAAGAGGAACGTAAGGGAAACTATGCCTAAATGTCACCGGCCCGAGCTGACATGAGCTGTCCTTCCTTTCTTCCTTTCCTTCCCTGCCCTGCCATCCCCCACATCACTTAGATCATTCTTCCATTTCAGCTTTTTGTAAATGAAGAAACAGTTTTAGTTATTGGTTTGAAAGGCTTCTCCTTTTATCCATTGTCTATATTTTGTGGTGTGTATATCTGGTATCCAGCTTTTCCCAGTTACAGCAATATACTGTAATTAGGATGTACAGTAAAAGTTTGGGAATTAAGTTAAATAAAGCTCACTTTTAGCTCTTGATTTTTCTGGCAAAGTTACGATGGAAAATCAAAGTTTCCATTTCCTAATTTAGAAAAAAGGACGATCAAGTAAATGTTCAGAAAAAGTGTGTCTGAATTATTTTTGTTTTTTTCTTATGGAAAAATTAGAGAAGGAGTTGGGTATTTGGGACACAAATACCGATTCATTGTGTACTGTCCTCATTTTCCCCATGAAAAGTGCAGTTGTAAAGAAAAGCTCTAGTGGGCTCACATGCTAATTTTTCTCATTGCCTCTTTAACTTACACAGATTTTTCAAATATTGACTAGGCTTTGAACTTGACCTACTTAAGGCACTGGATATGGTTTTCACTTAAACAAACGCCCCTTCAGATCATGTCAGTATTATAAAGGGGCCTTGCAGCTACTGTGAACGTTGAGAATATCAGCATCTTAATACTCCCTTATACTACTAGACATATTGTGAGGGAAATCAGCTGTTCTTCTCTTGTTCTTCTCTCTGAAAGCCATGGCTTTCATGGCTTTCAGTTTTCTTCAGGACTGTTTATACTAACTGGTATGAAATTGAATTTGTTCCCAAGTCTGACCTGCTGATCACCTGTATGTTGAATCCCCCAGAACAACCTTCATCTTGAGCTGTACCTGAAGCAAGAAACTTTTTCTCGAGGCAGTGTTGGAGGCTGAGGAGGTCACAACTCCCCTCTGTGTCCTCTCCTCGCCTGCAGCAGCAAACTTGCAACTCATCTTCCTTCTGCAGCTCCTCTCTCCTCTCAGCTGCCTGTCATTTGGCCTGCTCTATTTACTCTTCATTGTTCAGGGAGGCATTTTGTGCTTTTCATGCAATATCCTCAGGTTTCTGATTATGCTCCATGGGCAAAGAAGCAAAATACAATTCAAAGTTTGCCTGGTGTGAAAGCTCAAAGATGTCTGCTGACAGAAAGAAAGAAAAATGATACATTGTTGTGGCTTGAGTGGATTTTTGAAATGGAGACTTGCATGCATTTTTGATATATAAAGTCCTTTTCCTTCTATACAGTTTCACAAGGAATACCCCTGCTGTCAAGAGTATTCTCAGCTCACCTGAGAAGAACAAAATAAATTATCTTGGCAATAACAAAGGTTCAGTCACCCAAGAAGAAAAAACCATATCTTTTCCACTTCTGCAAAATCAGAGTACTCCAGACTAAAAAGAAAAGGCGAATTTTAATATCAATAACTATAAAAAAGAAATATTTTACCTTCTTTATCTAACCAAGACTACTGTAATGAAACTAAACATCATCTAGGATGTTGGAGTACAAATAGAACAGGGAGAGTGAGAAGGGGCAGAGCTTTATCCTTCATAAGTGGGAGGGGTGGCTTATGGGCTGGGGGTTTGCAAAGGAAAGCAAACCCAGGGACCCAACGAGGGCTGAAGAAGCAGGACCTGTGCATTGGCCCCATGGCAATGGAAAGAGGGAGGTGGCTGTCACATAGCTCTGGCTCTCAGTTGGAGAGTGGTGACAGGTAAAGGAGGGCTACAGAAGAGCAGATGGGCAAATTTAGATGGGGAGTGGGCTATGCCAATGAGTGACTGGCCAGTAAAAGACAGAGCAGCTTTGCAAGTGAGGATGGAGCTTTGTACCCTGTTGTGTCTCTCTAATCCATCTCACACCTGCTCAGTCCCAGTCCTCGCTCCCTCCAGGTCTCTCTCCAACCCGAAAGGCTGCAGGATGCAGAGTCTCACGGGTGCCCTGCTGCCCCCGAGACAGCCAAGCGGGGACCAGTTCCTGCGCTGCTGTGCCAGAGGGTGCCACGATGCTCACAGGGATGCCTGTGTGCTGCACGGCCCCCTGGGGCACTGACAGCACCGCTGCCGCGCTGTCACAGCACGACCACCGGCCCCACGCCGTGACAGCTGCCTGGTGCAGAGAGCCTTCACCCATCAGCTGAGTGTTGCTTAAGTCTTAAACTTATGTGTGCTGTAACCAGATTCTTTTATTCAGCCTGACGAAAAATATTCTGTTTGATGTTTTCACAGACAGCATCTTAAGGCGTTACTTCAGCGCTGCCCTTTCCGAAGTCATTATTACTCATTAGGTATATTGTGCAGAAAGCAAAGTAGGTCACGGATGAAAAGCCCCATCTTAGCGAGAGGCACCGGTATTGCACAAAGCTATTTTCAACTTTCATGAGATAAAAAATGTTTTCTGTAGGATGAAAGCTGTCACTGCCAACTTACAAATGAATGCCAAGTATGTAAAAACTTTCATTTTGGATTCCCAGGCTTTCATATGTTAAATGCATTGTTTTAGAAATTCATTTCAAAGATAATTCCTGCTGTATAACACACATTTGCTGGCTCACCAGTAGGGTGTGTGCTGAGGACAGGTACTCAGCTGATGTAACACTGTAACTCCATCAAGACAGGACCATTTCACCTCATGGGGATCTGTCCTCAAGAGTTCCTAAATGGGGAGCAATAGGGGAGGGGGTCCAGGTGGATACCTGAAGGAAGGATGACAACCTGGAGCTTGGGCACTGGAAAAATCCCTCATAGCCCTACTTATTTTTGCGTGGCACTGAAAGAGTGAATTGGCATCTGCAGTCTGAGATGACCTCTAAAACCAAGATGACAAGTTCAATAGCAGGACCTCATTGCACGTCATTCTTTCATCATCATTGTTTTGCATCGTAACCCATTAGTTAAAACAAAGATTTAATTTTTTTTGACTGCTCCTCTGCCTTTTATTTTCATAACACTTGGAGATTTCAAATAAATACTTACACTTTCTGCAATGATCCTTAATCTCTTTAAATTGTTTGGCATCCCTCTTCTGGCCCTCAGTTTAACAAAACACCCAGCGAATTCTTTTTTTTAATCCAGTTTCCACAAGGACTTACACATGGGATTTGAGTAGAAATTAAACTGCACTTTTAGTGTGTTCCTTCATCAATAGAACATGTCTGAAGCACCTGCAAATCTTAGAGAGATAATTAATAAAATTATACTTTCAAGATATTACTGTATAAAATAAGTTGACATATATGGTGAGAGAAATGTTGCTAAATTTGTTTTTTTGGTGTAATCACCTTGCTGTACTGATGAAAGTCTATTACTCTTTTTATTAAAAATGTGGATATTATAGTTGAAATTAAATCCAATTTTTCTCTTTAAAGCAATAATTGCTTAAAAATAAAATGTAAAATATGACAACATAAGGGAAAGTCTAAGTTCATTATCATATGTTAGAATAATATAAATTACAGTAAAAGTAACAAACTATATGATTGCAGTCATGGTTTTAAAGAAAGACATCCTACAACTAGGGGAAGATATTTGGTAAAGTCTTGGAAGTGGGGTCTGGTACTGTGACAAATATTTTTTTAATCAGAGATAATTTCTACTGTAAGTACAAATGGAACATTTTCTGATTTACATTTTTTTTCAAGTAGCTCTGGTCAAGAACTAGATCATTTAAATTGAAAGCCACGTACTCACTTAAAACCCAAAAAAAACCCCTAGTGAGTAAAAACTAATGTGAAAGGATGAAAGTACTAGTTCTAAGATAAGCAAAAGGTAGGTGACCATAAATAATCAATTTAATTAGACAAAGAGAAATGTTACCTCCTCTGTTTATTAAAACTCTTTAGTTGATCAAAGTGCTACAGCACATTCACTTTGTCCCACACATAAAGAACAGCTAAGTTAGCTTTACTGAGAGGATTCAAACAATAACAAAGCATTGATTTCATGTATTTTAATTAATTCCATTTTCATTTAAATTGAAGTAAGAAGGAGGCATCATCTAATAAATGAGAGAAGCTTTGTCTGGCATTTCAAAATTAAGTAGCTCACAAATAAAGGGTCTGAATAAATATTTGTAAACCACAGCTACACAGATAATTTGATGTGGATTTTGTTTACTTTCTAGTTGTGCAAAAAGAAATATAAATGCACATCAATTATTTAGTACAGGCCTACGTGTGGGGAAATATTCTAGAAGTATAAATTTAAAACAAGCAGCAAACAAGGATTAGCCATTTTCTGTTAATGAGTGAAATCATAATTAGAAACAATTGTTTAAATGATTTGGATTCAAATCAGTATCTACAACCTGTAGGTATCCATGAGTCTATTATACACTATTCCAGACACATAAAAGCAATTACCTGCTAATCAATTGAGCAGCGAGGACCACGCATGGAACCAGGAGGCTTGGCCTCCATTCCTCCTCCTACTGTAGACCTACTGTCTGCGCCAGGTGAATTATTTGACCCTCCAAAGGACCACAAGCTGTCCTGGCCAGAACAAGATATTCAGGTCCATGATATTAGTAGGCACACAGATCCACCTTGGTATTGAGTAGGGATGTGCTACAGTGCTTTAATGTACACGGTGACCTCTGTTGCTGCACGCACCATTTGGTTGATTATCTTGTCATTTCAGAAAAGTTTAATCTAAATCAGGCAGGACAATATATAGGATGTGCCTGGCTTGTAGTTCTTTTTTTTTTTTAAGAGTCCATATCTGCATTCAGGTTCTCGAGTTGCCCAGAAAAGATATAATGCCAGTCAAAAGGAAAGTTGAAGAAGTGCAAGGAAATTATTGTATGGATGATAAATAATAAATCTTAGGTCCAAATTTCTATGCTTGCTTACATGTATTTTTTTAATGCCTCTAATCACCAAAGGCCTTTTGTTTGTCAGATGTTTCTGAGAACTAATGTATCATGAAGGATTTCCAAGGATTTTCAAGGTGCAGCAGATTTCTTAACCACTGACTCTGAATTTCCTCAAATGGACTTTTCAAGGTGAGAGGAAACACAAAACTCTGATGCAAAAAACAGTAATAAAAAAAAAGGTAAGAGAGATGAAAAAACTAGGTGCCATACTAAAACAGTACAAAACAAGAAATTCAAGAAATTCTAATAAAGCCAATAATGTGAAAAAACCCCACAAACCAAAACCAGCCATGCTTGATTCTTTGATCAGAAGAGAAAAATGTGTAAAAAAAACCAGATTTGTTTGACAGCAAAAAACCCACAGCTCTATACCAAGTAAGGTAAACTAAGTAAGAGGAAACAGATTCAGAAAGCCTGAAAGCAAAGGCTTCCACTGGTGGGTCTCCATTGGGGTGGCCTGGAAAAGGCAGATGGTAGAAAAGGAACCAGACAAGCAGCAGACAGGGATGCAGGGTGTGCAGAGGGGTTGTCTGCAGGGTACTGAGGAGCTCGGGATGGCATCCTCCCTCCACGCCCAAGGGAACAGGGCTCGTTTTCCCTCCCCACCACATGTTCCCCACCATGTATAAGAGGAAAGCTGCAAAGCAGTCAAAGATGCAAGGCTGCAGGTGGAAATTGCCAGTGTTTCATCTATAAAGTCTTCTTGGAAAATGAAATGTCAAAAATACTCCAGGCTTTTAGGGGGATATAGGAAGATGAAAACCATTTTAAGGGTTAAATGACTTGGTCAGTAATAGAAATGAGACTGCGAGGAGTTCTGAAAATTATTTGCAGTGTACTCAGGCACACAGAAATTGTAATATATGTTGCTCTTTGAGTGTGAAAACCCCACCATCTTTGTAATGTGATTTGTGAGGTCTGCACACAATATGAGGGGATGAATGTATTTCAGTCTGAGATGTCCTCAGATCTACATTTTAGCTTGCAGTGCTTGAACTGCAATGCCTGTTTAGAGAAAATGATATGCAGGGAGTGTATCGAATGGACGACTGTGCTAAACCTCTTCCTTTTCAGCAGGTTGGGGTTTATTTCCTGTCAGGTTTGCATTAATGACCCACTGACCTACTTTTCTGATCCACCTGGCAGAACTCTGCATCCCTGAAACCTGAGACTTTGTTAGCTTCGCAGATTTGTTTTGGTTAGGTTCTTTGACAGAAACCATTAGGAGAGTGACACTGCAGATAAAAATGAAATGTGCTCTGCTCTTTAGTATTGCAAGTGTATTTTTATTTAATTGTGTAAGTGTTATCCATCATGATAGAATTGTCTGTTCCTTTTTTTTTTTATGGCTCTGTGTTTTATAAGGTTTTCTTCTCCCTCCCTCATATTACAAAGAAAAATGAGCTGTGTATGTTTATCCGATGATTTCTAGCCATTGCTGCTTCTTCACCTGCTGCAGAGCAGGAGTAAAGGGAAAAGGCAGGCATAATGGATCAGTGAGGAAAAGACATCTTCTGCCTGTCTTAAATCATCTACTTTATAGAGAAGCTTAAATTGCTAAAATAAAAAAAGCTCCTTGGCAGCTCAACAACTGCATATAAAACAAATCATATTTTTCCATGAATCGTAAATGTCACCATCTCAGATAACATTTATGCTTTCATAGAAATAGGAACTTAATTTTCCCCAGTCATATTATTAACTTACTTTGGTGAATCAGATCACCTACATTAAAACAGAAGCAGCTGGTGACTCAGAACAATGATACGTTTAAAGATCAAGCACAGCATTTGCAAGTATGAAGCTGCACGCAGATGGAACTGCTTCTTTGAACCACCAGATAAAGACTGATCTGTTAAAATCTTTCTAAAAATGGGCACCAAATGCTTGTTGTCAGACGTGACTGACAGTGCTTGTCCGAAGCCGAAATGAAGCTGGGTTTGCCTATTCATTCAGTGGGTGCACAGTGACAGCACAGAAGAGAAGGAGAGCTGCAATGGGCTGTGATGTGACAAGTTGATTGCCGTTGCTTTACTGTCCTTTTATAAATTCTTCTAGTTAGAAAAAAAACCCAAACAAATACCACTGTTATTGCAATACATCATTTAACATGGCAGCCTTTCTGGTTTGCTCCCTCTCCCTCTGGCTTGGTGCTTGTATGGCCCGTCAAGACCCTACCTACGCAAACCTGTCATGACCGTATAGAAAGCCAACCTTGCACTTGTAAACGCCAGCATCTTTATTGCAGTTTGTCAGAAGGAGAGTTAAGATGGGGGGAAAAGGAAAGACTAGCCCAAGGCTGCACAGAAAAATGTGCAGATTCAGTGCAGTGCCATGACCACAACCCTCTCATGCCCTCTTCTCCATGCGTGTGCACTTCATTTGTTTAAGAGCTGGGAGATATTGATTAGAATATGTCCGCGGTGTTTGTAGGCAGAAGCAGTCTTGCTTTCCCTGTGCTCTAGAGTAGCCACATGTTCGGTGCAGCTCCAAGGATGCTCAGAGCCCTCTCAGGACTTGCTTGCCCTCTCCTGTAGACATATCCCTAGCAGGAATATACCTCATGGGGCAAAGACTGGCCTTACAATACTCAGTGAACTCATTTCCCATATCACGAGCTCAAACAATTAATGGTACTTATCTCAGTCCTGGCAAGTAAGGGGCTGATAGTTGCATGTAAGATAGATACTACTTGATTATAATTTAATTTCTGCTTGACTCATCTCCACTTTAGAGTAAAGAAATGATGATGGTGACATTGTGAATCTTTTTCATGCAATTATATATTTACTTTAAAGCAAAAGAGCTCAGAGAGTGACACAGATACTTTGAAAATATGAGCTGCAAGCCTAACTCACATAAAAATATATGTGTGAATGATGATAGCAAATTCTGCATGCCAGCAAAAGACTGGGTGATGGTAGTATTTCATAATTATACCTAAATAAAAGGTTCTCTGTTAGTTTAGGGGTTGTGGCATCTAATCTGCACTTTCATGAATTAGTGGTTTTCACCACATGACAGAAACATTTTGATACATTAATGAAAGCAATGGAAAACATATCTCACTGTCAGATCCCAAGCTGAAAAAAAAAGTGATTATATTTTCTCACCATGTATATTCTAACCATTCCAACTACATGCATATTCCATTTCATCCTAGCATCCCTTACTCATGAAAGCAAAATGAATCACAGGGTAGACTGTACAGCTATTTGATTCAGTCCCTGCAGATTGCACTGATTTTTGCAAAACAATAAACATTATTTCACCAGTATGTTTTGCTCGAAAGATGTTTATATTGCACTTATTAGACTTTGGAGCTGTTGAGTTAGGAGTTATCTTTTAAGTCAAGTCTGTAGTGGTTTGTTTTTTTGTTTCTGCTTTTAGAGGCTGTCTTGACATGTGACTGATTAACTCTTTTTTTAGGATGCTAACTTTGAATAAAACAATATTACAGACATCCCTGAATTCAGCCATGGCTCTTCCAGAAACCCCAAAGACCCCAGAGTGCCCAAAACTGACCTCAGAAACTTGGAGACACAAATGATGGCCTGATGGCCCTATTTATTTATTTAACTGTGCAGCATTAGAACACTGTGACCCAAGAAGCAGTCATCAAAGAAAGACATGGAATTGTTGAGTGCTTGTGAGTTGACCCCGTTTGAGTCTTTATCTCTATTCAAGTGCTCTATAATTTAAAAAAAATAAATTCAGTCTAATACAAATTTCAGTCATCTGAGATTCTTTTCAGTAATTTCTACTAGTTCCATCCACCTCAGTCTTCATTGCTTGCCTTGGGGTCAATAATGGGTTATTTTTCAGCCTGTCTGTGTTGAGTGCCCTAGAGAGACTGCTGCTCTGAGAGTGGAGAGGATCTCTTCCTTCTTCCCTCCTGGACTTTTATTTGGAGGGAGAAGAGATTCAATCCATTGGAAATATTGCTTTATCATAGAAAAGATAGTTATGATTGTATATGATGTATTGTAATATTTATTTGTACAGTCATTGTAATATATTTCCCTTTCCCCCATATTGAGTCTCATGTGTTGTCTGGAAAACCCATCTCACACTGGGTCAAGATGTGGGAGGGGGGCTTGGACTCGAGAATTGGATTTTTGGGGCTCTCAAACCATTACAGTTGAGCTAAATCCTCAAATACACACTGGCATACACACATTCATGATGTTCCTTCATAAAAAATAGAAAAGTACTTGAAAAGTAACAAATTTAATGTTCTTTGAGCAACAGAAAATGATATTTGGAAAGAAATGAATATTTAGTTTCTCCATCCTGCACTCCTCTGAGGGGCTTAGTGACCTCCTTTCACATTCCTCAAGTGGAAATGGGAGGATTCATGGAATATCCTGACTTGGAAGGGACCCACAAGGATCATCAAAGTCCAGCTCCTTGTCCTCCAGGAGAGTGTTGTCCAAATGCTTCTTGAACTCTGTCAGGCTTGGTGTGGTGACCACTTCCCTGGGGAGCCTGTTCCAGGGCCCAACCATCCTCTGGGTGAAGAACCTTTTTCTAATATCCAACCAAAACCTCCCCTGACACAACTTCAGCCATTCCCTCAGGTTCTGTCACTGGTCACCACACAGAAGAGTGCCTGCCCCTCTTCTTCCCCTCATGAAGAAGTTGTAGACTGCAATGAGGTCTCCCCCCAGTCTCCTCTTCTCCTGGCTGAACAGACCAGGTGACCTGAGCTGCTCCTCCTAAGGCTTTCCCTCCAGACCCTTCACCATCTTCATAGCCCTCCTTTGGATTCTCTCTAATAGCTTCATATCTTTCTTATATTGTGGCATCCAAAACTGCCACAATATTCAAGGTGAGGCTGCCCCAGTGCAGAGCAGAGCAGGGCAATCACCTCCCTCGACCAGCTGGTGATGCTTTGCCTGATGGCCCCCAGGACATGGTTGGCCCTCCTGGCTGCCAGGGCACTGCTGACTCCTATTCAACTTGCCACTGACCAGGACTCTCAGGTCCTTTCCACCGCACTGCTTTCCAGCACCTCATTTCCCACTCTGTACGAACATCCAGGTACAGAATCTGGCACTTGTCTTTGTTAAACTTCACATGATTGGTGATTGTCCAGCCCTCTAATTTATCAAGGTCTCTCTGCAGGACCTTCTGCCTTCGAAGGTGTCAACAGCTCCTCCCAATTTAGTATCATAGGCAAACTTACTTGGTATGCCTTTAATTCCTGAGTCCAAATCGTTTATGGAGATGTTGAAGAGCACAGGGCCCAAGATGGAGCCCTGTGGAACCCCACTAGTGACCAGCCACCAGCCTGATGTTACCCCATTTACTATAACCCTTTGTGCTGTCACGTCGCAGCCTGGCTTGGCATTTTGCAAAAGCAAGCCCCTGGGCCTCTCTCCTCCATGCCTTTTCTTTCACATCTTCACCCAAAAGGCTATTTATAATTTTTGTCACTTTCATTTCCAATATGTCACTATGGATTATGAAATGTAAGCCACCGTCCGCCCATTTAATGGAGCACATCACTGTGGATAATCGCCCTGGAATGTAAATCAGTTTACTGTTACCTGGTTACTGCTGGTACATGCACAAAATGGAGAGGATATGGCTCTAGTAGGTTGCAGATTTAATGTGTGGTGGTGAGTATCTATCAAACTCTCCTCATTTTAATAGCTGTGCTCAGAACAACACACAGGTGTGATGCATTCATCTTCATGCAAGGGAATATGTCCATCTGTATTTAGAACATCATGATGACAAGATGCATTCCCACAAGTAGGCTTTAAATGGAAGTTGTCTATCACATACATTTTTCTTCCAGAGAAGCAGATCGTGGTCTTTCCTGGAGACCGCAGAGCAGAAGGCCTGCAGAGCAGGAGAGTGCATCACGCCAGCTCGGAGGAAGCTCGGCCTGGGTCACACACCTCCTTTCCTAGCATGGGGGTCCAGATCCACCATTCTGAAGGAGCTTGTGGCAAACACCTCAGGAAGCATGGTGTAGACCCTCTTATCCCTGCATATCACGTCTAAATTGGAGGAGAACACTGCAGAAAGGAGCGAGATCCAAACCGAGCCCCAGCAGCAGCTATGAGGTGAGGGGCAGCTATGAGAAACAAGAAGTGAGGGGCTGAGGAGAGCATGAGGATGCAGCCTGGAGCAAGGGTGCTACATGCTCTGGTCAGAGCAAACCCAGGTGCTCTCATGGGACAACTGCTGTATAGGGGTGCTAAACCAAGCTGTTCAGGGAATCCCACTGGCAATTGGCCATGTGGCACATGGAACACATGGAGCTAAATCCATCTGTGCTCAGGAAGCAATGCAAGATCAGCATTGTGTTTGGTGCTGCTCACTGTCTAATAATGCTGGTGCCACTGTAGGTTTAAGCTGGTTGTCACTGATGGATCCAACATCCTTTAAATCAGGATCCTTTTTCTCTTACAGGCAGAGTTTCTCCCATACAGTTTGAGAAAAGCTCTGCCCTTGTATTGGAGGCATTACAACAATGATGCAGGTGTGCCTTGCTTCTGTCCACACAAAGTGCTTAACGAAGACACAGAGATACAAGCATTCAGTTTCCGCAGTAAAGGCTTGTGAAAAGGCACACATATGCACACGCATATATGCACACACAAGGTCACAGAGATACTGGCACAAAAAGATACTGAACCTGTTAATGGACATGTCAAAAACATAACCCTTTGTATTCAAAAAAGCTGGTGGTGTTTTAATGGCACTATTCAATACACTTACACTGCTATCCATGTAGAGACGTGTTTGCTGACAGAAACAAGGGCATTTCCAAGCAATAAATGGACTACATGTTGTTTGTTGCATGATTTAGCACAGAACTGTACAAGTCTTACATGAGTGACCAGCACCACCTGATGTGACCAACTTGTGTCTGAGTGCACAGTGAAAACATGAGGCTGACCCCTAAACGAGTGACCAAAACTCTTTCTGATTCTTGCAAGGTGTCACTTCTTCACCAGGTTGTTCATTCAACATGCCAAAGTTGTAAGACTGTCACTTCATATTGTGTTGCATTCCCAGATATGGTCCTCAGAGCCTGCCTGGGGGAGAAATCCCCATTGCTAAGGAAGTCCCAGGGAGAGGGTGAGGAGAAGAGACAGAACAAGGTTGTGAATGTAAATAGTTTTCCTTCATTTTTTGGGGGAGAATTCAAAGGCTGTCTCACAATGAAACTCAATCTGTCCTGATCTCTGCATAGCAGTGTCCTGGACTGCTGATTTAATTAATGGGCATTAGACAGATTGAGGGATGGGTGGTCTAACCAGTACCTAATCAGATCTTCGATTATTTGCCAACATTTAAAAAATATGAAGTCCTATGTTCATAATGTATAATTACTTTTTATTATGAGCCTTTCTTTCATGTCATTGATCAATGATTGATTAGTGGAACTTTACCTTCAAGTGGGAAAATATTTTGCTTTACCCCACTCCCCTAAGTTTTCAAATTTCCCCTTTCTCTGCCAACAAAATCACTCTGCAATAGTTCTGATATCACTACCAACATGAAAGAATTCAGATACACTTTTCTGAATTATACTTAACAACTCGTTCGAGTAGCCTCTTGAGCCCACATAGGTATCTTTTACCTTATCTATTGGCACAGACATTTTTCCTACAATTGTACATAAAGTTTGTGCATATTCCATTCAGGTTGCCTTCCTCGAAATGCATAAAGTTAAAAGAAGAAACATTCTTGACAGCTTATTGTGTAAATCCTTCTGACACAGTTTCTACATTTGTGTAGGAGATGAGAACTGATCAGTGCGAAGTAGGTCAAGAACTCCTAAGAGACACAGTGACTGCCTTTGATTTTTCTACCTTGAAGTTCAAAGAGCATGAGTAAGTTCACTGAAAGAGGAAGAAATGAGTTATTTAAAGAATTAAGAATTCCACTTTACATGTAGTGTCTGGAGAACTTAAGAAAGAGCAGGTCATGAACAAGGTGGTGCATGCATGCACATGCACATGCCTGGATGTACTTTCCAAATATTGTTTTGAGACAACACTACCATTAATTGATGGTAAATTCTTCCTAGTATTGAAAACTGCTCTTTTAATAATGAGTTCAATGAGAATTTTTTGCTATATGCTACACCTATACACTATGTTTCATTATCAACCTGAGTAGAGCAACTTCTTCAAACAATTTACTTGAGCTGAGAATCACATGGACTAAAATTCAGAAAAGACAGCAGCTACCCTCTCTTTGTGTGAACTGAAGGTAAGTAGACTTTCAGCATGGAAACTATATGTTTATATAGAAGCTGTATCCAATAAGCCACTTGGCTTTAGGATAAGGCATTGGTATCCAGTCCTCTTGTTTGCAGTACCAACATTGCCTACATGGTTATGGTGTAGAGCAATAGAAATGTTAAAGAGAGTGGTGATACAGACTGGTGAGGATTTACAGGACTGGGACTTAGATCATCTGTGAGAGGACTATATCCATCAAGAAGAGTGACATTTTTCACTCCTCTTCAAGGGACAGACTAATTGGGAGACTCACAGGGCATCGGTCTCAACTGCCATATAAGCGTTGCCTCATGTACATGTGCCAAATCAGGTAATGAGGAAAGAGCTGCACTACTTCAAGGCCCTCCTGACCATGTTGTGGCTGTCTGTGATCCTGGTGAACTGGCATTTAGAAGAGACAAATCAGAGGAAGGTTAATGTGACAGATGGAGACAAATGTTGAGAAACGATGGAGATCTTATCCCAGAAACACTAGTGTGGTCAATTTAAAAGCTGTTACTTGGATAAATTCCCCTTTCAAGCAGTGAAAGATGTTCTGATTAAAGCTGTGTAGGTGGCTAAATTCTGTTCTGTATGGCTGTATCACTATTAGAGATATTCTCTTTGTTCCATACCACAGAGAGATAGCAAAAAAACCCTGTCTGCTGAGCCAGAGGTAACGTGAGTAAAAATTGAGAGTAAATAGTTCCAATTTACCTTGGCTTCACTTTATATAATTTTGTTAAACACTGTGTATTAGTGCCATATGAAAAGTGAGTTTTTCATACTTCACGCCACTGGAAAGGTGTGCTACAACATTACAATATGCACCTTCTCATGCATGTTTTCACTGGCCCACTCAGAAAATAGTTATAGGAGATGGTCTGTCCTTTCCTGTAGCTCAAAGTGGTGGTGTCTGTCTTTCAGTGAGTCCTGGCCCTGCCTCAGGGAATCTCTCTTGTCCTCCCACTCTGTGCTGTGAGCATACATCCCCCATCAGGCAGGCGTCCTTGCTGTGTGTTGGGGTTGCTTTGCTTCCAGAAAACCTCACCTTTGAGCCATACTGGGACCTACTGGAGTACCCAGCTCTCCCTGAGCCAGCACAGGGCAGGTGGGTTTTCCCTGGTGACCTGAGAGCACAAACCTGTCTCATGGCACCAGTGGCCCTAGCATTAACAGGCACCACTGTCAAACATACATAGACAAAGCTGTTTACAAACATAAAAGCAGAGAACATCGGGAGGGTATTTGAAGAGGGATTTAAGCCATGCAATTGTTGAACAGTGATAGGAATCAAGAGCAATGTTGCAGTAACTGTGATTATCAGAGATAGTCGTAAGTAATCATTAATAGTGAAGTGATATTTCTTTCTTGACTGGCTGATGCAGTTGAGAAAAAAAAAAAAAAAGCCCAGATGAGCCCCCGGGAGCAGGAGCCCTTCTGGTTGCCAGGTTCTATTTCAGACCTTGATCACAGCCCAACAGCTAGTCTACTGTTTTCTAACTGGATCAGTGGATGTAAGAAAAGATATTACTTCTGCTAACAACCCTCATCCGGCTAAAGTGGAGAAATCAAATTTGCAGCTCTGGGATAGGCTGTTTGTGAATAGCTCTGATTTTTTTTCCTGCTGGGAAGTGACCTCATCCAACATGAAGTACATTGCTGTAGCTCGCTAACCTGTAAGTCTAATTGGTATTCTGTAAAAGTCCTCACAATGCCATTTAGTTAAAGCAAATGTCAGAAAACATGAAGTCCTGTCTTCTTTGTGAAAATTCCTCCAAAGGAAATTGCAAGAACCGAAACTGCACAAATGCTACCTCTCAGCATAGGCTGCACATCCAAGCACTTAATCTGGACTTTTGAAAACAGGGCTGTGCAATACAAGCTTCAAGATGTTTACTTTCCTAAGTTTCTTTCTGGCCAAGAAGAATGACTTAATTCACAGGGTGGTCCAAGCTTTGTTTTGTGTTCCTAGAGCCCAGATGCCCATTTGGAGACTAATCTCATGAGCCATGTGGACACAGCACCTCCCCAAGCTGAGGGTTTGGCTGCACTTAAGCGCGGTAGAAAGCATTAGGAACTGCTGGACTTCATCCAGGGTGCTAACAGCTGCTCCCCATCACCTTCCATCCCACCACACAGTCACAGTAGAAGCACAGCTAAGCCAGATGGAATCAGCCCACGGGCTGGATTTGGCCTCCGGTTGGAACTGTCTGACTTCATAGCTTGGAGCTAATTAAGCTAATGATTGATTATTAGGTGGCACTTCTTTTCTAGAATGACGTTAATATCATCTGTGAAAATTGTGGCAGTTTTACTCCGATGGCTGCTGGGTACCTTACCTAACTTTGGATTCCTCTAAGTTAGGCATTGAAGCCTGAAGCGGTCACTCAAAGCTCCCTATATAGATGACACAGGGAAACGGGCATCTCCGGAAGGTGAGTAGTCTGACCTCCCTTCACTAGGTCTTCTGTTTTTCCTAACAATTACAAAGGGAGTAAAAGTCTGGCTGGCTCAGACTTGAACACTTTTACCTTTAGATACTAACTCAAGGCAGATGAATCTCCCACTCAGGAAGGCAGATTAACAAATCAATTAGAAACTTTCACTAGCCCCTATCTCCAAAAACTAGCCCCTAAGAAAGCTAATAAATAAGTAGGATCCTCACTCAAAAAAAAATCCCTCTGCCCTATATGTGCAAAAATAAAGATTGCAGTCTCTGGAGTATGGTGATTTTCTGGCCCGTTTCTGGGGCAGCCTATTTTCCTGTACTCAAGAGCCTTCCGTTTATAAGAAAGGGTAGCAAGCCTCCACTGGATTTTCCTTTTCCATCCCCTTTAAATAAGGAAAGCAGCACCTTCAGGGAGCATAGGGATCCCTATGGCCCACATCTCCCTCGGTTGTCCATCGCTTGCCGAGCATTTCTGCTGTGCACCCCAGCTGAGAAGCCTGCTCCTCCCAAGGCTTGTCATAGGGCCTCCAAAATCCAGCCCTGCCTCCCTCACCTGGGAGCTTCTTTCCAGAAATTTCAATGGAAAAACTGGAGAGAAACCTCGCTCACCTCAGTACTTCTATTTCTCCCTCCTTGACAAGAGAGCTTTCAGATGGTGGACAGGTATTGAATTTCTGTATGCCTGAGCCGTACGTGGTGCGAAGCAAGGTTAATAGATTTTTACGGCCAGAGGGAGTATTCTGATCACCTCATCCGACCTCCAGCATCACACAGGCCAGAGGCAGGAGCTGTAATTACAGCAAGTTTCCAGCAGAAATGAAAGAACACAGTCTGGACCTAATTGTCCTGCCAATCACATGATCCCGCGAGTCCCCACATTCTTTGACCCTCAGTAATTTCGCTGAGGAGAGTTTATAATCACAATGTGTCTCAACATGCAGCTCGTGTCTTGTGCAAGACTGATGTCTGTGGCTTCAGAAGAAGAAGACAAGAAATCCACATGTAGCTTCCTGTGAGCGGAGTTTTTCGTTTGCTTTTTATTTTTTCTGCACAGAAGGCTAAAAAAGCAAAAGGTAGGTGTAGCTTTCTGCTTCCCTGACAGCTCCTTGCAGCTGTGCTACGCTCTCTCCACTGGAGCGAGGCTGAAAGGTAGCGTCTCAACTCCTGTCTATCTGCAGGGCAATTAACAGTGGCTGTTGGCCCCCTGACCTCTTGTCTGATGATACATCTTCAAAAGCATTTCTATGCAGTTCCAGGCCACAAATACCCTCTAAGACAAATTCATAAGACCTACTTTTAAAAGTATCTAGAGGGTGAGGAAACAGTTACCAGGCAGACTTATTGCTGGGTATTTTTCTTTTCAGATACATGAATAAAATGGCAGTCTGGTTTAAGGAAACTTGGACCAGAGAGTGTTTAGACACGACTGCAATTATTCCATGGAGCTGGCCTCATGTAAGCTTCTGCATTAATGAGGGATCATCTCTATTTGCATCAGTTTGCCAGCAGCACGATCAGCAAGCAATTAAATTCTAACAAGCACAAGGCTTGCAAGAAGACTCTCCCTGCACACAAACAAAGGTTGCTTGGGCTTGAAACTAACGAAACAGGGGGATGTAACTCTCCTTTTCTAACCCAGCCAGCCTCTAATAGATATGGATTTTTTCCAGTTAATACAGTGGCGTGTCCTTATCAATTGCTATGTCATCAAGTCCTATGGAATGTGTAAATTCTCCCTCTGCTGGAGTGTAATCCTATTTGGCAGAGCATTACGAGGGCTGTACCAAGGGTGATTGAGAGGTCGCAGCAGAGAAGCAAGAGGGAACACTTGCCAGCATGTTTTCAGCTGCAGGGGCCAACTTGGCAATCTTTTTAACATCTCTTCCCATTTCCATCCTCTTACATTCCAGTTCAGTGTTCAGCCACCATCTAGAGCAGGTGTAACTCTCCTTTCTGGATTGCCCTGATAATACTCTCAGAACCACCTTTGGCAGTGCCAGGCTCCCTGAAGAAGGCAGTGGGCAAATCTGCCTTCCTCACTTGGAAGATCTGGAAAGAGGTGAGCTTTCCAGAGAGCAATACTGTTCCAAGTGCCTCTGGGTAAGTCAGTGGCTCAGAGCTGCCAAGTGAAGTCCAGTACTGAAACCTACAAACATCTCCTCTTTATATTCTGTTGTTTTTGTACTACTTTCTAATGTCCTAATACTGATATGCTTTGTAAATCTTAGGAGACTATGATATTTAAAGTTTATAAGATGTAGAAAAGCATTAATAAAAACTTTATTACTTTCTTTTTCAACTTGCCATTTTACCAGTAGCTGAATTTCCAGGTGATTAGTTTCCTCTAAAATGTCATAATAATGCCTTTAACTCCCAAGGTCATCTGTTCCTTTCCTTTGCCCAAGAGGAACAGATGCTTAATTCCGTTTCGAAGACTCCCGATGGGGTCTGTACCATGTCTCTTCAGATGATCCTGTCCAGTACTTCATTTTCCATCCTTTTAGAAAGCTTTTTCATAATGCCTAACTTAAGTTATTCTTGCTGCAATATGAACCCATTATTTCTTTTGCTTTTCACAAGGGAGAAGAAATTTTTCCTCTTCTCTCAGCAGCAGTCTTTTGCATATTTGAGGAATATTGTCATTCTCCCTTCCCTCATTCTTAATCTTCTTTCCTTTAAGAAAAGCAATCCAAATGGCGTAATTCTTTCTGGTAGGTCGTGATTTCAAGCTCTCTGATCCTTCCTGCAGCTCACTTCTGGATTCACTCCAGCTGGTCTGTATCTCTCTGGGATGTAGTGCCCAATGCTACACGAAGTACTCCAGCTGAGACATTATCTCTGCTGAATAAAACAGACAAGATGGTGTATGAGTTTTCCGTGCTACATTTAGTAATTTCCAGAGAATCTACTTTTCTACAAAGAGCAATAGACTATCCCTTTGATCCTGATCCAAGTAGACTTTCTTACTAAAGAAACTGGGAGAGAGAGAAATTAATGGAAATCAAAACTTACTTTGAATGTGTCTAAGAAAAGAATACATTCTTAATCCTGTGCATGGTGCACCAGATACTCTTCCATAAACAGATATTCACTGAAATGTACTGGCAGAACAAGTTCAGGAAGTTAAAATAAGAAGGTTTAGCTGCTAGTGGGGAATGAGATCTTGTCTTTGCCCAGTAATCTTGTGTAGACAGCAATCCTTAGTCTCAGTTTTCATGGCTCCCAAAGTTACCACTGTTTTAGAGAACCCTGGAATATAGCACACAGTATCAAACGAAGCAGTGCAACCAAGGTAGCTGTTACTTTTTTTTGAAAATACTAGCTTAGGATCTAGTTTTTCTTCACCTAAGCTTGTGTGCTTTTAATGATTCTCATCAACAGTAAGAGTCAGTACATCCAAAGCTCAAACAGTGCTACTTAAATATGGATGAGGTTTTACCAGAGACCCTTGGATAGCAGCATGGGAAGGTGTTTCATCTGGGGGGTAGTAAAGATGACGTTCACACCACTTGCCAAGTGCCTCAGGGTCCTCACATAAAGCCTACATACCACCATCCTCCTTCCCTGCAGAGGCAAAACTGCCATGGCATCGCTGTTGCTCAGCCCTGCTCATACAGGCAGAGCTGCTGAGCCTCCAGGTGGTGAGCGGCCGAAACCCGCATCTGCCCCGCCATCCCCTTCCCTGCAGCCTGGGGGGCTGGTACCCAAAGCCAGATGCAGCTTTTCTGCCAGCAGCCTCCAGACGTGGTCAGCCTGGAGACCCATGTGTCCCTCTGCAGTGTGTGAATGTCACATTTTAGCAGAGATTATTAGTAGGCTTTGTCTGACTGACAAGCACTTGTGTTTTGCCTTGAATCTTCGAAGGCAGCAGGCAAGGGGGCAAAGAGCACTAATAGAATTCTTCAGTGTCATTTTAATAGGATCACTGCTTTGTGCTAGCTATTTTTTCTTCTCTTTATCTTTTTCTGTCCTCTGCTAGCCTCTGTGTTAATGCCCTCTGGTGATACTGAATTCTTTCCAAGTTTCTAAAAAAAAAAATCCCACCAGCATTAATTATTGTTCCGGGAGGATATCTTCCCTTAAAGATGGAAGGTTTTTCTGAAGCCACGTGTCTAGATTGTCTTCCCTTGGGACAGAAAGAACAGTTAGCAACTCAGTATTTCCTAAAGGAAACTCACAGATTGTGTAGATAATACAAATGACCCAGTTGCCCTGGGAAGGGAAGAACTGTCTTGTGTGTGGCATGTTCCATATGCTATCCATCCACCTTCCTCAGTTAATGAGGCTCAGACTTCTTCATGCTGGTCAAGATAAATATAAAACTCCCTAACCCTGAAATCACCATAGTGAGGTTGCCATGGTAAAAAAAAGGTTCAGTCCATCACAGATTATGCTAAAACCTGATACAAAGAGAGACACTGGCATTGCATTGAAAAACATGCCTGTGATCTTCTCCAAATTACCATGATCTAGGTACAGTTTAGATTTTTTAAAAAATTCTGTTCTGTTCATTTTTCTAACAAGATACATTGGGATTCCGCCTTATGGGAAGATGTTCTGGGAACAGGGCTGGGATATTGGAGCTTCCTAAACATCTACTTCAAGTATTGATGCTGAGCCATGACAGAAGCAGAAATCCTTCTCCATATCTCTTGTATTAATGTTTTGTGACACGATCTGCAAAAAAAAAAGGATATCTCATCCAAAATCAAGATCCCAACTCCACATTACAGTTCTACTGTTGATAACCAGGCAGCTTAATTACCTTCCAGAGTGATTATGCAGCTGGGTTATTTAAGGTTTGAAAAGCTCTATGGAGGTTCTAATAACAGAATGTCAGTCATGTACAGGAATAGAGATGTATTGGGTGCTCTGTCCATGGGCACAGGCAGTAGGTTTATATGGGCACTGCATGTATATGAACCCAGAAATTTCTTGGCCCACTGTGCACACACATGCCTTTCATGTGTCCTTGGAGACCCCTTCCGCTCCATGTGAACAGCATATTTTGTGGATTGTGCCTGCAGATTAGAAAACTAATCTTAGAAACCTAAACTGCAGAATCCCACCTGGGCAGGGCTCTGAAAGAGAGGGCAAACTGGCCAGTCCATCTCAAGGAACTTCACTTATTGCTCGGTAATTCTTTTTTGTTCTCTTCTGAATGACTATCCCCATTCCAAGCAATAAAAAAACAACCAAGACACAGAATCCTGAAATCTCACAGAACAACACTACAGCTTTGCAAGGCGCACCATTAGATGCTAAAATTTGAAAGACCACATATCCTCCTTGACTATAAGGAGAGATATCCATTCCTGTCACTCTCATTACTAATGGATACTATGGTTACTATTGAATGCTCTGTGCTCCAGCAGTTCAAGGTTGGTTCTCTTTGGCCACTTCTTAGTGTGTCCATCCAGAATCCAGTTATGACTTGCAAACTGTCCAGGTTTTATTACTTCCCTCATCATCATACTTGATGAGGGGTTAGTGGCCAGGAAAAATGGGGGTCAGCCTGGGAATTTTCTTCTTTTGCAAACAAAGTTTCAAAGCAATACTGTTATGCACAAACATGTCTTCGGGAAGAACAGAGGAAGGTGAACCCATGAAGATAAGCTGGATCACCACCTGTAGCAGAGTTGGGACAAGAGCCCTATAAGAAGGATCACATTAGGATTAAAATCCCTCCCAGTCTGCTCATGAGTGATAGACACTGAAAAGGTCCTCAAATGATTATGCGCTACTGTTCGTGCAGGTGAGGGATGCTTGACTCTCAGTTACTGAGTGACACACAGAACGGTGCCTTGATGTGCCCTCACCAAATCTAGAAACTAGTTTTTGCTAATGGAGATGGCAGGTTTTGCTGCTCTCCTGAAAAGGCCTCTCCAGTGCCTCTGCACAGCTTCTCAAGGGAGCAGAGCTGCAGCAGGATACGCAGTGGTGGCAGCTGTGTGGCAACATCCTTGCATATGGCTCAGCTACAAGGAGACTGAGTGAGTGCTGCTGCTCTGCAGTGCCTACCTAGGGGACAGATGTCTGCAAGGACTAGGAAGAGGTTCTCATGCCTCTTTCCAAGCTGTCTTTCCACCAGGGTGGCAGCCACACACCCAGAGTGGTACCTGCAATGCAATGTAATGCCAAGGTAGAGACTTGATCAGCTCAAGGCTGATCAGAAAACTGAAGATCTGTGAAGCAATTCTCACATATTTGCATAATCAATTTGGATTGCAATTTATCAGTATTGTTTCAAACCAAAACAGTATCCAATACAAACTTTTGTTGTTGTTGTTGTTGTTTTTAAGTTTCTGGGTCTTTTTTAACACCTCTGACAGATATTAGCCCTCGGATTCTTCAGTCAAGACAGTTTTCTCAGTCTAGAGGTGTCCACTCCTGGTCCATGGTGCTCTCTACTCTCTAAGTCAGGTAGGTCCTAATGTGTAACCCATGTAGCTCACCCAGTGAAAGTCATTTATTTATGCCGACGTTTCTCCAGAGAGATGTAGACAATCCTAGAGAAAGACATGGAAATGATTTTGCTTCAGACAGGAACAGAACATGAAACTGGCACACTTCAGTTCTGCGAAGACTTTCACGTATCTCATGCACTAAGATGGGACTGCCTTGCTACGGACAGGCTAAGCCTGTTCCTCAGTCTTTTGGATTTGGATCCAAGTTGTCTCTGGAGACTGACGTAGATGTAATGTTTTCATGGACAAGATGTCTGGAGCTGTGGTGATGGGTGAATCAGATATGTGTACAGTCCACTATTGTGACTAACATGGTGCAGATTTATTCTTCACAAAGAACAGTCTTGCAAAGTTAATACTAGAGACACCATGTTTATGTGCAATAATAGTCAGATGAGAATGCAGAAAAAACAAGCTGTTGTCTGGTGCATTCACTGAAGCTGTTAGAAACCTGTTGGACAGGTTTACACGTACGTGCAGTAAGACTCATTTGAACATAGAGATGGCGTGCACATCTCACTCTGTGTATTCACAGAGACTTCAATCCCACACACAGAAGAATTGAACATCTCAAGTGCTGCCATTGATATTTCACTGAGGCCAGCACTATGTCTAAAAGTACACAGACTGTAGCAAGCAAGGAAGGAAAGGCCCTTTTCATGGAGAACATTGCCATCTTGTGCTCAATTGCATTTACTTTCTGCACGGCTTGTGAGAGATGAGAGATAATACTACAGAAGTTGTCTCTCTTGAGAACTCCGTGATGCCTGAAGCAGAATTCAAGCCCTTGAATGAAGAAGTCTCCCCAAATAGCATCAGCTTGTTCCAGTCCTCAAGCAATGATAACAAAATCTGAACTGCTTTCTGAGTAGCATTTTCCCTTTTTGTCTTGCAAAGCACTTAATTAACTCTATTTAATGAAGAAAGCCAGCTGTATAACAATGAAATCAATAAAATAGTGGAAAATCAGAGCTGAAAAAGTATTACAAAAGGGTTTTTACTTAAGTGGAATAGCAGCATTTACTCACAGACTATCTGCAAGTGCTGGCAGCCATGCAGACTCACGGTAAGTATAGCAACAGTAGCGACCTACTGTGCAGGAAAATCTGATATAGATGGACAAATAGACAAACCTATGACTACTGTAGTGTAGCATTTACCCTCACATAGTGCTTCATAGCTCACTGCAGATGTAAATTACAAAAAATCTTGAAACACCAATATATGGTCAGTAAACACAAACATGAATTCTTCTGGTGAGGAATATGAGACCCAGAGAAGTCATGTTGTTTATGTTAGGAAGAGCTGCCACAGCTGTAAAGGGAGAAGCTGATCCCATTTCCATTCCTCATCCATGACCATGTCCTTTCTAAAACACAGAGCAATGTATATCACAGTAGCCTGGAGTCCTCCTGCAGGGGAGGCACCCCATCCCCCAGGACATACAGACCATTCTCAAGATTTCCACACTATGCTGCCTCCATCCATACTGTTTTGGTCATCACCTGCATGTGGGGAGCTCTGTTCCAGGTTAACTTTTTGTCTTGCTGCCAGCAAAGCTGGAGGGTGAGACACTGATTCCAAGCACTTCCTGGATCCTGATGGGCCTGAGCACCCATCCTGTGTAACCCCATCAGCTGCTCGCTCTCAGTCAGGATCCCATCCTCATTTTGTTTTGCATATGCTTCCCCTTTGATGGGGTAATGCAGTGAGAAATCTACCAGCACTTACAGGGAAAAGGCATCTCCTGTGTCACCACACAAAGGTTCCCCGTTCCAAGGGGTCCTTTGCACCAGGGGAAAACTGCTTGGCCTTTTGAGGGGAATTCTATGGAGGGAAGCTGAGACTACAGAAAAGTCTCACTTTCCCTCTGCCCACTTTTCAAGCAATGTAATGCCTGTATCCAGCTGAGTGCCTCAATCTCCAGGGCATCTGCATTTCAGAACTTGGTGCATGAGGCACAACCCAGGGGATACAGCAGGATCTGGTTTCTTGGATAACTCCTTAAGGAAATCCCATGTGCTCCACATGACTTGGAGCAACAGTTATAGCTGGTGCAGATTTGATGGAAGCATGCCAATATTTTAGCTGGGAAGATATCCACATGCTTCCTGGTTATCCTACCACCAGGACAGGAGAACAGGTGTTTGTGTGTTTTACAGAGGTGCAACCATTTTCCCACCAGGAGCAGATTGAGGTTGTAAAAGCCTGAAGTGTCAGCAATTAGTCAGCAAAAAGAAAAAGAGATATTTTATCTCTCTTTCTGCCTTTTCTATATCTGCATTCAACATGGGACTGCTACTGATAAGCCAGTGATGGAATTGTTATTGAGCTATTTTTAAAATTGCCCTGATAACTCTTTTATAATACAACACAAATGCACAGGGCAGTAGCTAACTTTGAAAATGACAGCAAATAGTACTGTTAAATTGAAAGTGCTGTTTGATACATTAATGTAAAGACAAAGCTCATCCTATCCCCTGGGCTGGATCTGTAACATATGCCAGATGACACAATGCCACTAGCGTTTAATGTGTCTTATAAAACTGGATATAAACAGCTCCTTTCACCTGAAAGATTCATAGCTTTTTCTGAGCTAACGCTAAAGACAGCTTACTAGTATGCAAATAATACAGCAGTATCTTTTCCTGACTTGAATTGCACATGATATTTTTTTTTACCAATCAACTTTACTTATTGAAGACCTGCCTGATTACTGCTCTTAGCGGAGCTTACTCGCAGTCTACCCCCCAACATTTCTCTATGGATCAGAGCATCCATGTTTACCTGACGTTTTTCTTCCAATACACAGAAGTCAGGGATGAAGTTTTCATGGGTCTGCATCAAAATTCTCCTCTTGGTCTGTGATTTAATGCTGTCATCCACTCAGTGCACAGTCTCCAGCTAAACACAAGAAGTCCATTCTTTGAAAAGATCAGTCCTTCTCACAGTGCATCCCAACACCAAATATCCCTGAATCTTCATCTTAATGCAAGCTCTCAAATTTTACTTTTTACTTTTACTTCCTCACCTTTACCCTTCTTCTCTAGCAATGGTCAGGCTTCTCTTTTAAGCCTCTCATCTGAGCTCCTTTTATCCTGCCTGTGCCTCTTGCCCTTCATCTCTTCCACTGTCTCAAGGGCTCTCCCTCTCCCTTTCTTCTCAGAGGGAGTAAGAAGACAAGAAACTTCTTTAAGCACTTCTTCCAGGATCACCCCTTTGATTTGGACTTAGTTCACCCCACAGGGTCTGGTTCACATCTCACTTCTCAGCACTATTAAGCTTGCTAGATAGACATAATCAGAGGGAATGCACCTCAACGGAAGAAGTTTGGGGATGTTAACCAGACAGGAAACCCAACTCCACATTTTGCATATTGCTACATCCCACCAAACTTTTCACCCTTTTACCACCAGCACTTTCTTATTAAAGAATATAGTCAATGCCTTAATGCTGTGGCAGAGATCAATCTTTGCAAGTGTCTGTTTTTAGGCTTCTCTGCCATGGAGGCAGCCCTCACAATTTTTCTTCTAATCACCTGGAGCCAGGAACAACTAAACCACAGGAAGTGATAGTTTGGAAGATCCAGGACATCCTTACTTTCAGCTTTACATAACAGAAATAATCTGCATATGAACAGATAATTAATGAAGTTTCCCAACACATTAGTACAGCCTGTACTAATTCAGAAGGATAAACTACAACCAGGCAAAAAGAGTTCAATAGCTGGCTCTGCTGCCCTCCTTGTAAATGAAATATCCCATCGATATTGAGGGGAGTGGGATCAGGATGACGTGCAATAACAGAGGTCATTGCCATTGTGGGGGTAGGCAAAGGCTGTCTGAAGAACCAAGACTTGCTTTTGCTAGTACATGACGTAACTTTTGCCTTTACAAGAAGCATCTTTTGTAGGAGGCGTGTTTTAGGGATGCTGGGTGAGGCACCCTGGGAGATGTAGTCCCAAATGTACTCCAATAGACAGGGGCAGTGAGATACCCTCGGTGATTGGTTAAGGGAGTCACGCGTTGCTTTGAAGTGCACATAAAAGGTGGTGTTTGCTTTCTCTAAACGGATTCAGTGGTTGGAACATCAACCAGCTGGGTGTATGTGGGTTTATTATTTATTATATTAATAAAGCCATAATCTTTGAGTTTGAATTGTTCAGTATACTGGAATACAACTTCTTATAGTAGACATATTGAACCAGATGCTTACAAATATGCATCATTACATTCATCTCATTAACTGTCCATTAATACCTGTTACATTTTTATCATACCTCAGTTTCATCAGTCAGCTCAGTAAATTAAAATTAATTTCATGAAGTCATGAAAAATTTGGCATAGTGTCAAGAGACGAAATTTTTAACACAGTATATGAAAACAAGTCAGATCGTTCATCAGTCTCCCACACAAGCCTGGAGAGTCGTTGGCTGCTTGGATTTTCATTTTTTAATGGTTCTGCCTTCCACAGGAGGGAACCAAGCCTTTCCCTGCATCACAAGAACCATCTACAATTAGACAGACCTAAGAAGTTCAATACTTCTTTTTAGTTCTGTGAAGAGCTAAGTACATCAAGAAAATACTTTATACCTTCTATGATCCTTTGACAACTGAATTAGCTAAATGGGATTGAAATGAGGAGAGATTTATAATGGGCTGTAATGAAAAATGGGTTCAACTGCCTTCCAAACAATTGACAGGGAATATATTAGTTTTAGCAATGAAGGGGTTTAAAAGAACAGAGAAGGGAAAGCATTCCCCTTTGATCTCAGTGAGAGCAAAATTTCTTTAGACATAATATGCTGAAAAAGGTTCATATAATGATGGGAGAAATCGGAGGCAGCAATCCTGTAAACAGTGCTGAGGATTGTACGAGTTACTGTCCTGTGTACTGCTGTGAGAGCATCCTGACTTGTCCCACACTGCAGCGGTGCTAGCAGATGGTCAGAGGGGGAAAAGTAGCCTTTGCAAAACAAGAGCAAAGCCTTTGCAAAAGCCCTTTGCAAAACAAGAGCTCGTCCAAACTAAGTTACTGAGGTTTCTATTAGAAGTCTCATTTCTCATTGCTACACAGCCTGTGAAGAAGGTAACTTCCCTAGATTTCCAGAGGATGACAAATGATTGTGAACTTGAGTTTATAATACAAGAATAAAAAGTACACCTTAACTTTCATGAGAATTGCTGTAAGTCAAAGCTACTTTCTTCATGAACTCTATAAAGACAAATATTAATGTTCAGATGTCATGCTGTTATGGCTTAGCATCGTGTGCCTATCCTGTACACTGATCCAGCAGAGTTGGAAGCACACACCCAGCTTTCTCATCTAAGTTAAATTATTCCTGGCACTAAGGCCAGCCAAATACTTACCTGAGCACATTTGGGAAGGGAGGTGATAGGACAGCTTCAAAGAGGAGGCAGGAGAGGCTGAACTGGGTCCTGGGAAAGAAGGACCAGGCCAAAACAGGTACAGGATAGCACAGGTATTCAAAGAACAGTCCCTCATTTCACCTCATGCAGTCACAGTCCTGTGGACACTTCTGCCTACCTAGAGGTCCCTGACTGTGACTGGATTAAGTACCTGGAGAAATGTCAGCTTAACCATGGCCTTACCCTGCTTGCACAACACCTGGCTCTCCGTCTGCATGTGTAATTGATGCGAAACACTAGCCTCCATGTTTGACAGGGTTTTGTGAGTGCATATTGTGAATGCAAGCAGATTGGGAGTGGGAAAAAATCAGAGTGGTGACTTATCCAGATCTGGGCAACCTGCCATGAACTAATGACTCCTCACATAATTTGGGTAAGCAGTAGACTTCAGACCCTGAAGAAAATTCTTTTTATTACTAATTGTGCACTTACATTTCACACAAAACTCTCCAGAGTGACTGTCCACTAATGGCAAATCATCTGCCCCCGTCTGTAGCCCAGGGCTACTTTTCCCCCTCCGACCATCTGCTAGCACCGCTGCAGTGTGGGACAAGTCAGGATGCTCTCACAGCAGTACACAGGACAGTAACTCGTACAATCCTCAGCACTGTTTACAGTATTTCTGCCTCTGATTTCTCCCATGATAGCTAACAGAAAGGCCCTTCTCACATGGATAAGAAGTGAGCATTGATCTGACCACAAACTGTTGACAAGCTGCAAAAATATTGATAGTGTATTTAGCAACAGTGCCCCAAGCCTTGGCAAATGAGAGTTCACGCTCTCCAGTTATTTTCACTCATTATATTGTCCCATTCTGCAATGTATATTAATTGGTTGTTTTGGTTTGCTATTTAGCAGACAGCTTCCTTTCAGGCTAAAGCTCATTCCCCTTAACTATGTGTTTCCATAGCTTCTGCTCTGCCAAAAGGTTAAACAGACCTCATTATCCATTTCCTGCAGAGACCTAATTTCTACAAAAGGCCTTGAGCAGGGCAATATGATTGGCAGGAAAAAGAATAAGGTTACATGAAACTGTTTTCACACTTAGCCAAATACTAAGAAGCATAGACACCATTTGAAATTATGCTCCATATGGGTCTCGTCAGCTGGGCAGGACATTCAGCTCCTCTGGTTTGTGATGATTCTTGCATTTGCCCCTTCCAGCATGGCATCCTCCAACATGTCAACAGATTAAGCAGTTTAGGATAAAAGACAGTATCAAGTCAAACTGTATCCATTTCTCCTGAATTGCTGTACCATGTACAGACTATTAAATGGCAAGGCAGCCCCTGCTGTAGCCCTGACAGCAGGGAGCAGGCTAGAAGAGAAAGCCATCTCCCCCTCTCTTACCTAATCTCCCAGGGAGGCCTGGTCCACTTCTTGTGGAGGAAACACATAACCACTGCCTGGGGGCAAAACAGCAAGCAGGAAGCTTTTGAAGACAACTTGCAGAGTTTCTGGAGTAGAGGGCTTAAGCAACCTAGAATGGGTTTGAGTTACATACTCCAAACTGGGAGCCACAGACTGCAAGCTGGTAGGGCCTGGTCACAAAATGCACTCTATCCTTTGGCTTTCTCTGTTGCTTAGCTCTAGCAGATCTATGGTTAGTATCCTAAGGATAGATGCCTGTCTCCAAAATACCAGTTCTCCTGATTGAGCAAGCTTTGGATCAAGCTCTGGCCAACAGACTTCTCTGTCTGCAGTTATTCTAGCTCAAGGTCCTGCTGCCTGTGCAAGATGCAAAGAACAGAAAACTGCCCTGGAACCAATCAAGCATTAGGACAATTCAAGGAGTCTTCATGCCTAGATATTTCCAAAATGCCCCAGGACAGAGCCTTCATCAGCCCCATCCAAATGCAGCAGTCACCCTACTTTGAGCTTCTTTCCTACTGAGGTCCATGAAGCATCAGTGATTTAGGAGACAGTGAAAGGGCAGCTGTAATATTATTCCTACCTCCACAGAAGTTCTGAAATGGAAGATAATAAAAGAGGGAATAATAGAAGTAGGAAAAAAGTATCCAAAGCATTGCCTACTTTTTAATTAGATTTCAAATTGAAGTTGCCACAGCAATGATACAAGATGAATTGCAGATTCCATCTCCCCTTCTGAGAAGGTTGGACAAACTTTAAACTGAGTTAACAAGAGTAGGGCAGCTGTGCCTGCATCACCAACCCAGATGGCTCAACTGCAAAAGATCTGGAGGGAGAGACTGAGGATGTAACATCCTCTCTACACACACCAGAAGGTCTTATTTCAGTTTAGCTTTAGGCTAGCTCTTTGGACCAACTTTCCCTTCAGGGGCTGCTCCTCAAGTTTCCTTCAAAAGGAACACAATCCGTGTGCTCAGAGGTCACTCCAAAGCACAGTTAAATGAGAACAAGCTAAAGATAAGCAAAATATGCAGTGTAGGCTTCTATGGGGAGGAAGAGTTGTCACCTTCCTACATTGTACAAAGTTGTAGGTGAGTACAGTAAAGCATCAAGTCTGACAGCATTTGGGATAGCCCACTGTCATGAGAAGTGTGTTGCTATGTAATAATATTCAGGAGTTAGCAGCTTGTATTCTGCTGCATTTGGCTCACTTGCACAATGTTACTATTTCAGCTATTTTGAAAAAAAAAAAACATACGAAAAAGGAAAGAGGTAAGTGACACTCATCACCATTCAGATCTCAGAGAGGAAGCTCTTTCCATTAGGATTTTACAACTTCACCTTAAGTTTAAGGAACTTCAATTTGTTACTTGGACTACACACTGATTTGTCTCAGGAGACAGGGTTCAGGAAGTGTGCTTCAAACTCCCTATGAACTAATACAAAACTAAAACGATAGATAAATATCTCTGCTTATTGAGTGTTGCATTCTGTACTATCCACCCACAGAATCCATCAGCAATATAACAAGATGACCTTGGGGCAGGCTTGTTAGCAAAAGCTCTTGGAGCTTGTTAGCCCAAGTGTAGGCAAATTGAAAGTGTAGGTGGACATTAAATCCAACTCAAAATAATCAAGCAGCTCCAAATATCAGCAGATCTATAATTAAGATGGTATTTCAGTTTATTCTCCTCTAAGGCCTCAATTATTATTACTGTACCTAGAAGATGGAAGGGTTTCATAAAGAAAGACACGAGTTCTTCAATCATAATCTTCCCTCCCATCTGGCAATGACACCTCTGTAGTAACACATGGTAGTTCTGAGGTTGCGGAAGAAGTCAGCCAACAGATGACTCGTCCACACTTGAGCACCACCATCTCGAATTTTCTTTTGCAGTTATCAGGTAAAATGCTGCAGGAAGTTCAGTCCTTGTGAAAGGTAAAATACTACTGCTAAATGAAAGGGGACTCAGCACACCCCAGGAGATGCTGGCCATCACCAAGACGCTGGCCTCTCTTAAGATGTCTGGAGTCCCAGCTCATAGCTTTGTGTTGTCCCTCCTGCCAGCACCTCTGCAAAGGACCACACACCACTTTCAGTAGCACCCACATCACGGGTCACCTCCCCTACCTTTCCATGAAGTCCAGGTTATCAGAGGTCTATGCACCACAAGCTAAGAGACAGTCCATCAAAGTGCTATAACCAGTTACTTAAGATCAGCTACTTAGATTTCACTTCCACAATTTAAGCTTGTCAAAAACAGTGTACTTAAGGCCACTTCATATTTCAGATTTTTAAATAAGTCAGACATCTACTAAGAAAATAATAACAAGAGACTTCTGTTTCAACTCATGTCTGTATTTCAAAACTTGAGTAATATTTACTCAGGCTTCATAATACAAAATGTCTTTCAGCATCTTAAGTGAAGCTGCAATAAATTTTTTTTAGAAAACAAAAGCTTTTTTAGTTTCTAAAAGTTTCTAGATAAATGACTGTCTTGAAATACTGCCCTTCTTGGGCTCAGCAAGGCCTTGATGATCGTCTCCAGTGCTCGAGGTGGGAACACTGCCTGCAAGTGTACTGCATCAATCATGATACAGTCACAGGATTTAGTCATCCTCTGAGTCACTCTCTCCCCTGGCTGGGACACATGCCCTGATTGAAGACATGAGCTGGTCTTGGATCTGCTTCCTGGGGTTCTCCTCGAGGTCTGTCTTGATGGCACCCGACTCTGAAATCTTCCACTCCAATTCTGTGCAGTGCAAAACAAGACAGTAATGAATGCAGGGGAGCTAACTGGAAAAAGCCCACTCTTCATTCCCCAGCTGACTTATCACCCTACCATCACCACCACCAAACCAGGGCCCTGCTCTATTCCTCCCCTTCTTCCCAGCTCCTGCCACCCACACCTGCTCCAGCCGAGCCCTCCTTCCACAGTCCCTAGTGCTGGCACAGGTCTGAGGGTACTACTCTGGAGCCCACCAGTGGCATCCCCAGTGCCACTCTGCTCCCTTTAACCAGCAGTGCAAAAGAGGTGATAGATACACAGCAGCAGCTTTAGAGGCAACTATCCCAGCAAAAGTGAATTCTACCTTCTAATCACAAAAGACATGTTTGCACATCTACTGCCAGTGAAGGAATACTGCTCATACATTACAGCTTTTTCCATCCTATACTGAGTTCATCACAATCAGAAGAGGCTGGGAATAAATTTAGTGAGGGGCAAAAAAAATGTGGAAATTCAATTACACGTGTGAATTATAGGTATTTTTCAGGGATGTATCCTGCAAACAGAATTCACCCCTTTGCCTCTACATCACACACTGATTATTAGTTCCTTAATAAGATAGTAAAGAGAGACTTCACCATCAGAAGTAGGCCCAAACTGGACTGGATTGCTTCCCAGAAGTGGCAGAAAGTCAATATAACACATTCAGTCAAAACCTTTCTCCTACTCCTGCTAACAACCCTATCATCAAATCTTATTTCCTTCAGATATTGCAGAATAATGAATACAACCTCACACTTTCCTTAATCTCCAGTGGAAGTTACCTGGGCTCAGGGGAGAAGGAAGAAAGAAATAAAATAAAGTGCAGAATTTCAGTGTGTAGCTTTCTGTGATGACTGAATTAAGCTGGCTCAATCAGGAACAACATGCCATTGTCTTAAAAATGAAACAAGAAGCCCTACAATGCAATAGGCAAGCACCAGTTAGCAAGTGCAGATTATCATGTCACTGCAGGCAAGGCCAGTTCATGTACAACAGCCCCAAAGAACATCTGTGGGTACTGTTTACCCTTTAATATATTCAGCAAAATTTATTTCACCCAACACAGGGCATGAATACTTGCACACATGCAAGATAAATATCTATATGCTGGCTTATCAGCAACTCATTAGTTTTATAAGATAGCCTTAATCACATGTGGTTGAGCCATAAGGGTGAAAACCAAAATCTAATATGATTTTTAGTACCTCCCTTCTCCTCCTAAGCCTCACTTCTCTCATTCCCAGCAAAGCAGTTTTGCTTTTCCTTTGGAAGACTGGAGATGCAGACACTCACCATCCCTTGTCAGGTTCATGCCACCAAACACTAAGGGCCCAATGAACTGAGCTTTTATGTCTCCCTCCAGGTAGACAAATATTGTAGGCAGGTTCTTATCGGGGTAATTGGGAATGCAGGTGGTAGAGATAGCCTTGATGAATTTCACATCTCTGAACTTTTTTGCAAGCCCGCTCATATGTTGATTTATTAAGGCACAGAGTGGAATTCTGTGAAGAACAGCAACAAACACACATAAGGAAAAAAATAAAAAGACAAATTAAACAGTAAACTGCTCCAGAAGAAAGGTCAGAAATATCAGCATGATGAGTAGCATTCCTGGAAAGATAAATATACCAGAAGCAACTTCTGAATACTTTTGTTGTCTGGTATTCCAGCATTCAAAGGAAGTCAGCATCACTGTAGATTTTGGTGGGTTGTGGTTTTTTTGTTTTATTATATTAGTACTGCAACTCTCCCGTCTATCATACAGAGAAAATTGTTTATGAATTTAAGCTATTTAGAAATCGCATGAGCAAGGGTAAAATAAAAAGAAAAGGAGTTCCTGGAAGAAATTAATCAAGTGACCTGTGAATCAGTTAGAGACAATGAACAACAGCAAGTATTTATAATCCTTTCCAGGAAGCTCTAGCAACTTAACAGGCCTTTTTTACAAGTTTTTTTCATCATGATAGCAGGACTAAAAACCTTGTTCACTCCATTTTTATGCCACTAGAAACCAGGCTAAATACACATAGTGATCCTTCTCATTCACAGCCCCTTGCACTTCATCTAAAATAATTTCCAAAGCTTGGGGATTTCAGTGGCAGTAGCTACCTCTATAGCAGCTGGTTGGTCCACATCATGCTGTCTTATATAGATGTATAAAAAAGCTCTATAATGATGTTACCATGAAGTGGATAAGTTAAGCAGTCTTGAGTCAACAGTACTGAAATTACTGATTTTTTTTTTTATTCCTTAGAACATCAGAATCAGTTCCTTAATTCTACAGTAACTACACATGTACCTTAAAGTATATTCAGCTACTGACAGTAAAAGTTTTAATGGTTAAAAACAAATTCTTACCCTTGTTTGTAGAGGTGCAGGACTACCCATATATCTTTTCCAGCTTTTGTAACCTCTTGAACATAATCTTTTCCTGAAATCTCCAAAACTTCCCCAAATTTATTCTTCATTTGAGCTGCTTTCATTTCTGCTAACCTTTGCTGCCTGAACAGCAAGGAATGGAAAAGACATCTTGTGAATAGATGGATTTTTTGATAGAACAACACTTGAAGGAGCTGGTTTGAAACCTAGACTTCAGAGGCACATTACCAACTTCTTCAAATCCCAGAGCAACAAAAGCAAAATGACATAGTAGACCTTCTTGTATTTGCACCGTAACTTAAAACCACCAACATAAAAGAAGTACAACTAAGTTTCATGAAACACTTTTTTCCCCTCATTTCTGGCCTCACCAGAATTTCTTCTGCGGATAATACACTACCCAAATAAATGGCAAAAACCATGACAGAGTTTAAGAGATAGAAGGAAACCAACACTGTAATTCAAATCTGCAGTACCTTAATCTCATTCACACAAAAATTAGGAAATCTTGGAAGTGATTTTCAAAGCTTTCAGAATCCCCAGCCATGCACTCAGCAGGTGCACATTATCTCTGCAAAACTAGGTTGTAGATAAAGGACAGTGAATTCAAATGCTGTTATCCTATTAAAGACACTTAGAAGCTCTACAAGAGACCAGAAACTCAGCCCCCTTTTTCCATCATCAGGCCTAAAAACATCCTTTATCTCTTCAACAATATCTCAAAGCATATAAAAGAAAGACCCTCCAATTATCATTAAAGCCAAATTCTGCTTGCTGCTCTGACCTGTACATTTCAATAGCTTTCTCATCTTCCTCATTAAATTCATCTTCATTCTCTTCTAGCTCTTCCAGAGTCATGTCCTCATAAGTTTTCACTAGAATAGAAGAAATATCAAATCACCAAAACTTCATTCCAGGATTAATACTCATCAATCAGCTCTTATCAGTCCAACAGAATTTATTTACTTTATTTATTTTAAGGATAGATTAATTGGAAATATGAGGTATCATAGAACGGTTTGGATTGGAAGGGACTTAAAGATCATCTAGTTCCAACACCTCCGCCATGGGCAGGGACACCTTTCACTAGACCAGGTTGCTCAAACCCTCATCCAAGCTGGCCTTGAACACTTCCAGGGATGGGGCATCCACAGCTTCTCTGGGAGACCTGTTCTGGTGTCTCACCACTCTCATAGTAAAGAATTTCTTCTTAATATCTATTCTAAACCTACTCTCCTTCATCTTACGGTCATTCCCCCTTGTCCTATCACTGTATGCCCTTGTACAATAGGAGCTACCCTTAGGAGCTAGAGTTCAATGATCCACGTGGGTCCCTTCTAACATAGGATATTCTATGGTTCTATTCTGCGATTCTAAAAAGTCCCTCTCCAGCTCTCTTGTCAGTCGCCTTTGGGCACTAGAAGGTGTCATAAGTTCTCTCTGAAGCCTTCTCTTCTCCAGTCTGAACAGCCCCAACTCTCTCAGCCTGTCATCATTATTGCTACTGGATTTTTAGAAAATGTTACACACTTTAGACATACGGATGGAAAGACAATGATGTAAAGGTCTCCAAGCTGAAGGCTGCCTAGACTAGCACACAAGTACCTGCATGAGCTTTCAAGTTTGGCAGCTGCAGCAAAGATGTACCACCCCCCCCATCTGTTGTTCACTGGCCTGAACAATGGAGGAAGCATAGAACAGGAAACGTCATGAGATAGTTTTACTTGCACATTCACCTGGCAGACTACCTGTGCACTGTTCTTATTTCAGCTTTCAAACATTGACTTTTATAAAAACACAGAGTCGACATCAAGTACAAAGCTTTCCTGTGCTAGAAGAACCCATGTTTTCAGGAATGTATTTGTTTGATACCATTAACAGATGATCACCCCAGATGAATGAAGCTGTAGTAACCCTACAGACTTGGAGAATGACACATTGCTAACAGCCATTTCTTCGTACAAGCTTCCCCCACGAGCCATTCCAAGGCTTGTCCTACTGCTGCTGGTGCCTGAGTTGGCTGGTCACTCACCTAGAGACTTCTGAAGGATGGCAAACTGCTCCTCTTCCTTTGCACGCTCCTGTTCCTCCACATTTTCCTTTGGAGGAAGGATACCTTTCTTGCGCAGGATGTCATTCCACTCCGTGTCTTTATTTGGGTCCTAGAACAGAACAACAAATGAATGCCATCTGTTCAAGGAGAACTTCATCACTTTCAGAACTTAACACAGGCAGGCTCTTCGAGAGACACAACACGTTGCAAAACTGATAACTGAATGGATGGTACCAGAAAGTTACAGTGCACATCCTCCTGACGCTGAGGCTTTTTTGCAGCCCCAGACCAGTCACCTGAAGAGTGACTTTATTTTATTCCATTCTGCTCAGAGCACATAGAGGAGGTCTTGGAAGGGTAGCAAAGCTTGAAGCATTGTAACCATTGTTCCATCTCTCACAAACTGAAATGAAAGGGGAGGAAATCAGCTGAGTGACAGAGAAGTACGCTGGCCAGAAGGTTCACTTAGCCTTAGCAGAACAGGTCACCAAATCAACGGTCATTGCACTGGGAAGCACTAGTGACAAGATACACAGGGACCAGACCTAATTCTCAGTATATGGGAAGTCTCATTGGTATATTCAAGTCAGTGTGACTACCTAAGTGCTTCGAGAGAAGCAAGCACAGTCTCTGCCGGCCAAGTCCATTGCTAGGGAATCAGATCTAAATTTATGGCCATGCTACTCCTGAAAATTAAAGAAAGACTCCACTGTGAAATAGCTGAAATAATCCTGCAAAACAAGGCCAATATGCACCTGAGTATTGTTGAGCTGCTCAACAGAAGATTCTCCAAGGTAGCCAGCAATTTAATTTTTTTTAAATATATGAAATCTCAGTGATAAGCATCCACAGGTTGATTGTGGTTCCTTACTGTCTTGGCCTAACCACTTTGAAAACTGAACACACCTACTGCTTTGCTGTGACTTGTATGGGTATAGTTTACAATAGATCTGTTCGCAACTATATAGCCACATCTCTGCTCAGACCAAACCCCAGTACTTATGGACTACAGGCCGTGGGGAAGAGGAGAGGGGTAAGGGGGGAAAAAAAATAAAAGGAAGAAAACAAAGTAGCGCAAAAAAACCCAAAACACCAGACTATTTTTTTTTCTCCTGTCTCTGACCGTGATCAGTTTTCCCTCAACACGGCATTTCACTGCATCTACTATCGTTCACCAACATACCGATGCACTGTCTGAAACGCGCCCCCGCTCACTACAGTAGCGAATTAGATACCGCACTAGCAAAAAACAACAAATCACCACGAAACCAGGCATGGAGCTTCCGAGCAAGACCGCCCCATGACCGCCACCTCCGCCCCTAGAAAGGGGACGAAACCGAGGTGCCCCACCCCGAGACACTCGGTCGGAGAGGCGGCCTTGGCTGCTGCGAGGCCGAGGCCATGCGCGGCCCCAGCCTCGCCGGGCCGTGTGGCTCCCCCGCAGCACCGCCTCACCCGGGCTGCGGGGGCACCGGCTGCTCACCTGCATCCTGCCGGCGGGGCCGGGCCCGGTGAGGGGCAGCGGGCCAAGGCGGGGGGGCGGTCCGGCGTGCGCGGGCGCGGAGGAGCGGCGCTCCCCGGCGGGGCGCTCAGGCTGCTGCCCGTTCCCGGACCGCCTAATAAGGCTGGTCGGCGGTGTGGGCCTCGGTGGGGTCATTGGGGATTTAAAAGCATCGCAGAGCGGTTTGGGTTGGAAGGGATTTTAAAGATCATAAATTCCCCTGCCGTGGGCAGGGACACTTTCCACTAGAACAGGTTGCTCGTAGCCCCATCCAACCTGGCCTTGAACACTTTCAGGGATGGGGCATCTCCAACTTCTTTGAGCAACCTGTTCCAGCGTCTCACCACCCTCACAGCAAAGAATTTCTTCCTGACATCTAAACTAAAGCTCTCCTAGTTTAAAACAGTTCCCTGCCGTTGTATCACTATCAGGCCGTGTAAACATCTCTCTCCCTCTTTTTTATAAGTTCCCTTTGAGCACAGAAAAGTCCAGGTCCTGATCCTAATTGGGATCACACCTCATTTCCCGTGAGTGGAGCCCTGGCATGCTCACTGTGAAGAGCAGCTGTATTTAAAAATTCCCCTTCCCCGGCTGCCCGGCCTCCCCCTGTGCAGGACCTCGATGCTCCCTGTCCCTCTGCAGGCACAAAGGAGTGGGTGCCTCATGAGGCATCCCGCGGCTGATGGGTTCCAGTCCCTCTGGCAGCCATGGTGGGAACCCCCTTGTTCCCGGACTTGTGAGCAGCCATCCCCACGTGCCACCCCACAGAGTGCTGTGCTGCCATTCAGAAGGACCTTGACAGGCTGGAGGGATGGGCAGAGAGGAGCCTTCTGAAATACAACAAAAGCAAGTGCTGGGTCCTGCACCTGGGGAGGAATAAGCCCATGCACAGACTGGAAGCCGACCTGCTGTAAAGCAGCTCTGTGGAAAAGGACCTGGGGATCCTTGGGGACAAAAGCTGTCCATGAGCCAGCAGTGTGTGCTTGGGGCCAAGAAGGCCAGTGGGATCCTGGGGTGCATTAGGAAGAGCATTGCCAGCAGGTTGAGGGGGGTGATTCTGCCTCTCTACGCAGCCCTGTGAGGCCACATCTGAAGTGCCGTGTCCAGTTCTGGGCTCCTCAGGACAAGAGAGACATGGAGCTCCTGGAGCAGGCCCAGGAGGGCTACAAAGATGATGAGGGAACTGGAGCATTTCTCATAAGAGGAAAGACTGAGCTGGGCTTGTTCAGCCTTGAGAAGAGATGACTGAGAGGGGACCTCATCAATGTCTCTTAGTATCTGAAGGGAGGGTGTCAAGAGGATGCAGCCAGGCTCTTCTCAGTGGTGCCAAGCAATAGGATGAGAGGCAATGAGCAGAAACTGGAACATGGAAGTTCCACCTGAACATGAGAGAGAACTTTACTGTGCAGGTGACTGTGCACTGTAACAGGTTGTCCAGAGAGGTTCTGGAGTCTCCTTCACTGGAGATATTCCAGAACTGTCTGGATGCAATCCTGTGCAATGTGCTCTAGGACAACCCTGCTTGAGCAGGGAGGTTGGACCAGCTGATCCACTGTGGTCCCTTCCAACCTTACCCATTCTGTGATTCTTCTCTTTCCACTTCATTGAGCCTCTTTTTATCTGTTTGCTTTTCTTACCTGGTTTATTTTTCCGTTGACTTTTCTCTTATTTTTCTTTCCCTGGTCTGTTAAAAAATAAAATAAAATAAAATAAAATAAAACAAAATAAAATAAAATATGCAATCAAGCCTATATTATCTATTCTTAAAAGGCATAATTAGAAGTACTTCAAATATTGTTAGGATTGGGTCATAGCTTATTAGCATTACAAGGAATTTGTCTCTAGATAGTTACTTTTGAGTCCATATAAAGTATCACTCAGAAAACACTGAGGAGTGCACTGAGTGTGGTGACCCCAATCCACTTGGAATCAACACCCCATTCCACACAAATGGACACTTCTGCCCTTTCAAAGAATTGAGCAGACCTTTTGAGCTTCTCAAAAACATGCAGAAGAGGAGAGGAGGGAAGAGACCTGCTCCCACCTCCCTCCCCCTCCTTTTATGCTCTAGCCCAATGGACGGCATGCTCACCCAGAAAGGGAGAGCCCAGCTCTGAGTTCTTGGAAAAGAACTTCACATAATCTGCCAGCAGACACACTCTAAGAGTGTGTTTGCTCTGGACATGTGGAGAAACGAGTCTGACAAAGGCCTGAAATGAAAATTCAGAAGCCCCACTGCAGCACTCTATAACATCACAGGCATCCCATTAACATCCAGATATCCTGAAGTCTGCTGGTGCATTTACCCATGCTAAGTCTGGGTTACTGAAGGGAAGGCACAGCCAACTTTTATGTCTCTGAATTAGAAGAAATAATTGTGGTTTGAGAGGATATCAGTCCTTATAGTGAGTATTTGGATGCTCAGAGGGTGCCCCTTACTGCTTGTTTAGTGCCCTGAGGTGGTGGGAAACTCAACCTCACTCAACTTGGACTAAATGCTCATCCTTGTGGGAAAAGTGCATGAGTGCAGCACATTCAGCCACAAATACAGATGCTGTGAAGTTCTTGCCCACAGTTAGTACCTGGCACGCAGAACTGAAGTTTTGCTTCTGAAATGCCAGTTTTGCTGGCCAAATGTTTTGCCAGAGCTGGGCTTTCAGGAGTATCTGCTGGTTTAAATAGTTATCTTCTGTGACTAAAACACTGTTCACACCCATGGCTCTTGTTTTTTGCTGGTTGTAACCTATTTTGAATGCCAGAAAACAAACACCAAAAGAGCACGAGCAAAAAGTGAGCACTCATTTTTTAAAAGGTGCAAATATTCCTTTGCATTAGGTGAGATTTTTGCCCAGGTGAAATGAGAGGAACTAGCCAAGCACCCTTGGCACCAGGACTTCCCTGTTCCCACAGTAAACCCTGAGCCCCATTTGGGACAGTGAGTTACTGGGAGAGGGGGCAGAAGCCTAAATCTTAGGAGCAGCCACATCCAATCACTTGGTGGGGCTCAGACACAATGTGAACCAAGCATAACTATGGCCAGGACACACATAAAGCAATACATGGTTTCCTTCTTCCACCCAACTAAAAATACATTGTATTTATAAAGCACATTTTCCCTATGTACTCTCTTTATCAAGCTTCAGCAGGAAGGAGAGGACTGTTTTTACACATGGTGTACAGACAGAAATACTCCAGCCAGAATGGGTGAGAGCTGGAAGTGTCACAGTGAGACTGAAACACAGCTGTGGCTTGGCCCTTGGAAAAAACCTGCCGCCTTCCTCCTCACTCCAGAGAATTTGCTTCTGAGCAGCTGTAATGTATTTCTTCCTTTTCTCCCAAATCAGGGAGTAGGCGAAGAAAGATGAAGCACATGTGCAAATGATTCAATCATTATCCAGGTGACCCACTGATGAGGAGAAAAAGTTGTTCATATAAAAGGTTTTGTTCTGGGGGTAGAGGGAGTGATCTTATGTGACGTGTTTGTGGTTGAGTGCAGGCCGCAGCAAGGCACAGACTAGGCCAGAATAAGAATTTTTGAAGGTAATAGGGTATGCTTTTCATTCATAATGCACTGTGAAATATTGGGGGTTCTTGTGGACTTCCTGCTACTTTGTAAGTTAGTTGCTTTTATAGCACACTATGTCTGTACCGTGAGTAATCCAAGTAGGAAAATTGTCTGGTAATAGGCCTAAGGAGTTGTGGCTTGGTTTGCCAGAGCTGCTTAGGGGCTGGCTTTTGGTTTGTGTTTTTTCCCTTCCACTCAAAGTTTCTTCTGATTTTTCTGAAATATTTAAACTTTGCTATAAAAACTACCCAAAAAAAAAATCCCACATAATAATCTATGATGTTCTTGTGTATTGCAAACAGCTGTGGTGGAAGCTAACTGCCCTATTTACTCAGACTAGACATGTTATTTAAATGAGTATTTTTGCCCCTCCTGTTGTAAGAGTTTCATTCATGGGCTGAATTTCACTTGTCTTGAGGATGCAGCTGGTAATTTCTATTCTTCAGTCTGCATTGTGCTGCCCAAGTCAACTTGTCCTCTTCCTGGTTCAGAACACCTCCAGCAGTACTCTCATAGATGTCGGAGAATACCACTTGAGGACTTAATTTAGTACTCTGTATGAAAATATCTTTGAGTGTTTGGGGTATAAGATGCTGAGGGCTGCAGGAATTTTTCAATTGTTAGATTTAAAATGAAAGGAAGATATAACTTGATAGTAGCAGAAGTTAGTATACAGATTACTTTTGGAAGAAGAGGCAGACTTGGCCTGAAGTTAGTTTTGAGGTAACTGTTTAAAAAAAATCTTACTGAAGAAGACACTTTGTGCCTCAATTGCAAATACATTCTAAGTAGCAGGGTAAAGCCTCTCTTCTTTTGAGCTCTTCATATCTACTTTAATAAGCCTTTCTTGACAGGTTTGGCAATGAGGTCTTTCCCCTAAAAGGCAGGCTGTAAAAGGGTAGTAGTAATTATAATTTTAGCTCTGCCATTGATGAACTGTTGTGTGCTCTTTCCTCAAGAAAAGAATGAGCTTTCTTCTTGATGTGGAAGAAGAGAAAGGTAACTGACCTTCTGTTGTCTCCTCTTGCTATCCATTAGCTGTAGCCCAGGAACCCGAGTATTTTGAAGACCTCTTCACCCATCAGCATGTCTGGACGGGGAAAGAAAAAAGCAGTGGCTGACAAACCTGGAACTGCATCAAGGAGAAGCAAATCAGTGAAGGCAGGTCTGCTGTTTCCTGTGGGTCGTGTCCATAGACTCCTCCGAGTAGGGAATTACACTAAAAGGATTAGTTCTGGCGCTGCCATCTACCTGACTGCAGTAATTGAGTACTTGACAGCAGAGGTCCTGGAGGCTGCAGGGGTTGCTGCACGTGACAACAAGAAAACAAGGATCATGCCCAGGCACATTATGGTGGCTGTGAGAACTGATAATGAGCTGGACAAGCTCTGTGCCCAGGTGACCATTGCTCAAGGCGGGGTCCTGTCAAACATCCTTCCCCAGCTCCTTTCCAAGAAAACTGGCAGAAATGCTGCTCCTTCTCAGGAATGAGATGGTAGCCAGTGACACTTGCTTTTCTTGGTCTCGTTTGTGCACTTATGGATGTTGGGACTCAGTAGCACTAATTTGTATGCTTTTGCTTCTTCATCAAGTATTTTTCCTGCTAATATGAAGACATTTTTAAAGCTTGTGATAAAGTTTCTAGAATGCAACACTGGTCTTCTTTTCTCTTTTCTCAGGGATGGAGGAACAGAAAAGATTAAAAAAAAAAAAGCCTAGCATAGCACCCAAATAACTTTTTAACTTTTTTTTCACAAAGTAAAATACATGCTTAATTTTGAAAATGTTACAGGTAACAGTTGTGAAGCAAGCAGGGGAGTCAAGACACACACTGCTGTTTGTGTGAACTTTTCTTCCATCACAGATTCATAGTGGAATTAGTTCAGTGCCTCAGAGGTTGTTTAACTCTGGTTTAGAAGTTAGTAACCCTCTGTTTTAAAGCCTTATTGCTCATAAAACTATAGTGAACATCTGACTCTTTTTAGACTGCTCCATCATGACACTAAGTCTCTGTTATGGCAAAGGATACAGAAACTGGTGAAGCCATGTCTTCTCTCAACACAGATTATAAATTCAGTTTTTGTCCATAGTACAAATGAGTATGAAAGTTATCAAGAACTTAAGAAGGGGTGTACTTCCCTTTACCTCTCCTCCCCCCCAAATCCATCTTTTTTCCTCTATAAATCCATATACTTTTTTAAATTTCACAGTATATTCTGAGTTGGAAGGGACCACAAGGATCATCAAGTCCAACTCTTAAGTGAATGGTCCATATAGGAATAGTCGTTTTTGCAGCTTTTTAGAAAAGTAAAATGACTTTTCCCTATCTAGGAGCATTTAACTTACTTTGAGAGTATTAATAGCTACAGTTCCTCTCAAAGGAAATTTACTCTAGTGTCTGCTTCATGGCATGTTCCTCCTCAGAGCATATGCATTGCCTCCTTCCTCTGTACCAGGATGCTCTGTGCTAGGGCAACCAGAGGAGGAAAGGGTAAAGTAGAAGCTGTTGTTGGGAGAAATAGTTCTCAAGGGGTGTGAAACTGAAACATGACAGTGGAGATGAAAATACTGTAAAAATAGAATGAGAGATATAGACCATGAAGGCAAGATCAGCATAATTATCAGCAAGAAGTGAATATAAAATTTATGGTGTGAGGTATCATTTCACAATAGAATAAAGCAAAGAGTTATTCCCTTTGTGGCAGGAATTACTGAGTGATATTCTTTCATTTATGCTATAAAGTTTGTCAAGCAAGAGGAATGTCAGGATACTTTCTGGCCATTCTTACTGTGCATTTATACCTGATGTCACACTGACACAACAGAATCACTGATATTTTCTAGACATGTTCTTCCTTCCACAGCACTTTTTAAAAGTGAATGCAACTCACTTGGCATCAAATGTTTTGCTGCTGAAGAGGAAACGGAGTTAGGGCACTTGACTGCTGCCTTATAACACATCAGCAGAGAAAGTATAGATACCAAGATACGTGGGGATTGAACAATGAGAAAAGTTTGGGGGGTTATTTTTTACTTTTTTTTTTTTTGGTGTTGCCAGTCTGAAAGGGAAAAATGCAGAACTCGATTTTGAACCAGTTTTACAAAACGTACACTGAGGAGTACTTAAACATTTACTGGAGTAGCACTGATTGCACTGATAAATAATGATGCATTAAGGTAAGCAGAAAACAAGTATTATTTGACCATAAATTCTCTTAGTTGATTATAAGATAAACCCTGTGAACAAATATTACTAATCTATTATGGTAATTAATGTCATTATTTATTCTAAACATAGGGATTGGGAACAAAATCAGACAAATATCGAGATCATCAGCATTTGACTTCCTTGGAAAGTTGGGGCTGTATCCAGGTTGACTAATAGGTACTCTGGGTGATTTTGAAGTATTTGTGAACAGAAATGCACAGCAAAACTTTGAGACTAAGTAACCATACCCTTTTTTCACAAAGGAGGAAGGTAGAAGGGTGCCATCTTAGTAGGGTATATGCTTAGCTTCATACCCACATGTAAGCCCCTGTTCAATAAAGCACTTGATAAGTATGGAAATCATACCCTTAGGTGACTCACTGAAATGTAAGGGTACTGTTACATATGAAGAGAGCCATAACTTGAGCTCAGAAATCCTATTTCCCATTTTACACATTCCCTACTCAGCTGCCTTACTCCCTTTAGTTTTTGGCCTTTCTCCTAAGAAAACAGTATTTATATCAAGACACCATTTTCTTGCTTATCCACCTGTCCTCATCTATTAACTTCATATCTGCAGTTCTAGGCAGATGTGAAGGAGAGCTGAAACCACAAGTTGATTACCAGTATCATGGAAATAGGTAGCTCTGTAAAAGAAAGAGCTCTAACATATGCCCTGACTGAAATAAATGCAAAGCATGAAATTATACTAATGAAACTGCAACAAAAACTGTCTTTCATTTAATACAAAATACTCCTTAAAGTACAATCTAACAGAAATAATTTTTGTCCTGTTGACCACCAAAGTGCTCATTTACTTTTAAAACAAGATATTAATTGCATGGTACTTCTGCACATGACTAGTTCTCTTATATCTCATGCTACAGGTTTCAACTTAGTCACCTGTAGCTGAGGCTGGCATGTAACTTAGTGCAAATTAAAGCAAAAAAAAATTTCAAAACATAGCTCCTCTGGCACCTCTCTTGTTACTGATACTGCAAAACACGTTTATCTTGAGGTAGCATTACTTTCCTGACACAGTTATGGCATGGCATAACTGTCTGTCAAGGAAAATAGATGTTTTCAATAACACCCATTAGAAAATGCGCGTACATGCTGCTCCACAATTCAATGAAGCTGTGGGCAGATGGAAGCATGGAGGTGGAATGATGCCTGGAAGAGCTCTTGTTCTTTTACCTGTCTAGAGGACTGGGCGCTGTTGACAGATGTCTCAGTTGGGCAGAGTGCTTGTAGTTCACTTTGAGCTGAAATCTGTGTGTTTATAAACTTGTTATCTTCTGTCACCTTCACTTTCTTTGTAAGGAGAGGAAACATCCCAAGTATGGCCTCAGAGAGTCTTGTCATAGTGAGTGCAAGGGATGCTGAACTCATCCATCACCCGAGCTGGGAGCGGGTCAAGCCCAGTGCACAGTGCAGTGGAGTAGGGCTGGGAGTGCCTCTGCTTTGACCATCCCAAATTTGATCTTGGTGTTTCCCTCTGCTGACTGGTTCCAGTATTGCAATTCCTAAACACCCTTGTTCTCTTGGAAGTGCGTGCTCTATTGCAAGTCACAAAGTAGTGAATTTGAGTTATATTTGAGATTATACACAGGCTGTGGAACTATGCAGACTATACAGAGCTGTGAAAATGAGGGAAAAGATGTGGTATGAGACTACCAAGTTATAATCAAAGGCTGGTTTTGGTGTTTGTTCATGTAGCAGTCTCTGGTGTAGTCCCTGGAGAGGTCATGCTGCCCTGCAGGGTGGGTGGCTGCAGCATGTCAATTCACTCCGGGATCCTGAGAGGAAATATGACTTTCGTGCTACACTGAATGAGGCTGCTGGATTTTGCTTCTTTTACAGTGGGTCACACATGATTGCCTGTCTGTGCTCTGAGGTCCGCTCATGTGCATTCTGTATTTTTGCCTTTTCTGTTGGAAGTTTTAGTCCATGTTTAGGTATTTTTATGGTTGATATTTGGAGACCTATATCCAGAAACCTGTATTTATGTGTATGCATCTCCCCCATGCAGTAATCCAGCAGGTACTATCTGAACTGCTGTGTAGAAACCCCTGGGTGCCGAAGCTTTGTGGTAAAGATATGCAAATTATTTTTCTTTCAAGTTTGCTCTACGTTCACATTCAGACTTCCTGTATTGATCTTGCAGCAGGTTGCAGGCTAATAGATAGATGGTATTTGGTGTACAAGGTTCTTTGCCCCAAAGAAATTTCAAAATTTAGGTGGTGAATCATAACCAGCTGTAAGATCAGTCATATTTTTGTTTATACACTGTGGGAAAAGTAGATTCAGAAATGACTGGAGAAGGAGACAGCAGCTCCTTCTAGTTGTTCAGTGCAGAAATCTGTCAGAGTGATAGTTGTATAGATTAAGACAGTTTATGCAGTCCAGCCCAGTCAAAGATATGTTTTTACTCTGTTTAATGAGGTAGAAGGGTGGTAATTGCAATGTGTGAGTTGTCTGGAACAGGTAAGTAAGATAAGTCTTTGGAGGGATCTCCACACAAGCATCCAGTAGATATTTTGGGATCATGGCTTGACTCTAAGATTCCAGCAAATAAACAAACATTTCATTCCTATGTTTAGAATAATTAGCATATCCATCTTGTAGCTGGACTTCATTTGACAGCCTAACATGCATTAGAGAAACTCGAATGGGATGCTGGCAGCTTTTGGCCAACCTGTCAGGCAGTTACATATCTTCTGCACAACTGGCTATGGTTTTTAATCTCCAGTGGGTTTTTCAATTTCTGCAGCTACTTCTGTCACATTACCTGCTGAGAGTTGTGGAGACAAGCAGTCAGCTGATGTGGTTTTAGTTCCTAGACAGAGTTGCCTGTCATGCATACATGGCAGTTACCTCACTGGCCGTTGGTCAGCCCTCATTGCCAATTATTTGAATCCTCTCAATGTGTTTTTAAAGGACGTCAGTTTGTGTGCAGCCTGAGTTCACAGATCACAAATGATCTTTTCCATTGATCCTGTAATCCATGTACTTCCTTTTCCATGCTGGGATTTTTTCTCTTGTTTTACACAAGCATTTCAGAAGCAAAGACACTGAGCTTCCCAGGACAGCTTCTAGGTCACTTCTCACAGCTGTTAGTGTGACAGGTGTTATCATAAATTGAAAGTATGTAAAGTGTAAGGGCTGGGCTCTTCAAGGTTGAAACTTCCACTTCTCCAGAAGCAGCTAGAGCAATTTCTATCTGAAGTATGCTAGACATTAGGAAAAAATTTCTTCATCAAAAGGGTTGTCACGTATGGGAGCAGGCTGCCCAAGCGAGTGGTTGAGTCACCATCCCAGGAGGTATTTATAAGACATGTAGATGTGGCACTTTGGGATGTGATTTAGTGGTGAACATGGTGGTGCTAGATTAACAGTTGGACTTGATGATCTTCAAGACCTTTTCCAACCCAAATGATTCGATTATTCTGTGCTCAACAATACAATGGTACTAATCTTTCATCAAATGAAACACAGGAATAAACACTGCACCATGATATAACACTGAAGAGAGAAAATGCTGCTTGCAGCTATTTCAGAGCTGGGACTTTTGTAACTTAGAGTTCAAGTGAGGTGTCAGTTCCCCAGGAAAATTTTTATGACCAAGAAAAGATTACCTATCAGTCAGCACTTCATTCTCCCAATTGTCAGATTTAATATGAACCTGATTTCATTTTAAGCTCACCTCTCCCAGCAGTATCCATCCATGGGCATGGATGGCTGTTGCTGGGAGTGGTGAGCTTAAAATGAAGCATTTTATCATTCCCCTCCTCACACTTTCCTTCTTGCAAAGCAACCTCCCTTTATTCAGTGCCAGCTTTCCTTGACCTCTGCCTTTCCTCTCTGCTGTTGGTTTCTCTCTTTCTTCTCCTGTATTGCACTGTACATGAAGTCTTACCTATAGTCAGCAGTGCAGCACCTCCCATGTGATAGTTCCTACAGCTTCTTATTCATTCCACTTTGTATTTCTGTGCTCTCCTCAATATTATGATATTTGACTGTCTACAGTTACCCATCCCCTTTGCTGCAAAGCTGCAACTGGTTTTTCTTCAGTATGTGTAATAACTTCCTTTCAAACTCAGTGAGCTGTACATATTTTTTTCCATATCAGTCTTTCCCAACACCATTCTGAATGCTGACTTTGTCCTCCAGCGCTTGCCATCCCTCCCAGCTTGCCATCACCTGAAGATTTAGTAAGTGAGTCTTCCCTGTGGGAGCTGAGAAGGGAGTGAGGCTGTCCAAGGCAGAAGGTCATGAAAGGACCAGACAAAGTGACATAAAACACCAAGAAGGCTTTCCTCTTGTTCTTCGTGCTCTGGCTCTTTGGTGAGTGGCATGTCGTGAGGCCGGGCAGCACTCGCTCCCCCACGGGTGACTGCATTTCCAGGTCCCTTGCTGTGCACTCTGCTGAGCAATGCCTTGCTGAGCCCAGATCCACCAGACCAGGCTTTTAAGGTCCTGGGCCAGCATGAAGTGATTTTCAAGTCAAGTTAGGCGGCATGAAGGTGTGCACTCCTGAACATGCCTGCCTTCCTAGGAGCCGACAGAGCTGTAAACACATGCTCTAAGCTGCAGCAACTGGTTTCAAGAGTTGATTGTTGGAAAAAAAAAATTCCCCTGTGCAACTGGAATGTGTTGCCTCTCAGTGTAATTGAGTGTCTCTCCTTGGTGCTTTTTATTACCAGAGAATGGATAAGCACCCAATTTACTCTTCTAAACTCACTCATTACTTTGTATACCTTGTCATGTCACTCTTGATTTGTCTCTTCTCTGGCTGACAATGGGAACTGAGCTTTCACCTCTTTTTTTTTTGCAGAAATATTTCTGTGCTTCTAATGGTGTCACCTGTGTCTGCACTCCTCAATTTCTGCTGTGGGTTTTGCAGTGGGATGCCCATAAAGAGTTTCAGGCCAGGGATGACCTTTACATTTCAATATTTTTAATCTCTCCCGTTTCACACGTGACATTTGTATTGCTCCAGGGAGCAAAGATTTGCACAGAGCATTGAACAAAAGCTCTTCTGTGCTTTTTACAGAGGAGTCACAGCTACTACAGGAATATGACTGAGGAACATAAGATAGGTTCTCACCCACAAATTGCCACCCATTATTATCAGTCTTATTAACCAGTTTTAAAGCCCCAGTAGATGTTATTCCTGAAACCTCTTGTGGGTGGAGAAAGCTACTGCTGATTGTGAGAGCACAGCATGAGTTGCCTATGGTACAGTACTGCTGTCATTTAACTTCAGTTGTCTTGATCACTTCCCCCAGCGGGATAGGGGAGAGAATTCAAAGGGTAAAAATGAGAAAAGTCATGGGCTGAGATAAAGACAGTTCAATAGGTAAAGCAAAGCAGAACATGGAATTCATTCATTTCTTCACATCAGCAGTGATGGCCATCTCCAGGAAAGCTGGGCTCCATCACTCCTAACTGTGACTTGGGAAGACAAACACCATCTGAACATGTTTGTGTGTGTGTGTGTCCCTTTCTCCTTCCCCCAACGTCTATTGCAGAGCACAACACCACATGGTCTGGGATATCCCTTTGGCAGTTGGGATCGGCTTTCCCAGCTGTGTCGCCTCCCAAGTCCTTGTGCATCCCCAGCCTCATGGCTGGTGGGGTGGGAAACAGGTCTTGAGGTTGTGCAAGCACTGCTAGGCAATAGCTAAAACATCCCTCTGTTATCAACAGTGCTTTGGTCACAGATCCAAAACATAGCACCATAAAAACTGCTATGAAGAAAACTCTATCCCAGACAAAACCAATACAAATATTTATGCAGAACTGTGCAAAATTTTATACTCTTCAGCTTTGGCCTCTGAGATGAAATAAGCTAGGAATGCCATTGCTGTGCTTTTGTATCATTATCTCATATGTATTTGCATTAGCACAGTGCACCTCCACCACTTGTATTTGGCTTAGTTGTTTCTTCCAGAGGGATACCCTAGCTGGCTCCAAATACCTGAGAAGCCAGAGGAGCAAACATCCCTTTGGTAGTCTTTCCAAGGGCTAATAATTTCCAACAGGAATTGACAACACACTGAACAACAGCAATAGGGTGCTATGAAAGCACAAATAGGCCTTAACTGACCAGCCTCTCTGGGAACCCCACCCCACCAGCACCCTCTGCCCAGGTGGAGGCACAGGAGGTATAACACAGCCAGGTCTTGACCCTGTTAGAGGCATAAAATTGTACTCATGTCACAGAATAACTGAAGCTGGCAGGGACCTCAGGAGGTCTCTAGTCTGATCCCAAGCAGAAATTCCGACCAGGTTTTGTCTACTCTGGTCTTGAAAATCTTCAAGGACTGGAGACTGCACAACCTTTCTGGACAACTGTTTGCACTGCCTGGACACTTCGACCTCTCTTGCTTAAACTTACGCTCGTTGCTACTTGTCCTCCCACTCCACTCTGTGAGCAGCCCAGCTGTCTCCTTGATGACCCTCATAGGCATTGGAAAGTCTATTAGACACCCTGAAGGCATCCCTCCTGCAGGCTGAACCTCACCCCTCCTCAGGGGAAAGGGATACAGTCCTCATCACCTTGGAGGCCCTCCATGAGCTCCCTCCAGTTTGTCCATGCCCTTCCTGTATTGTGGGGCCCAAAACTGAACAATCCACCCTAGATGTGGCCTAACAATTGCCAAGTAACTCATCACTTCCCTCTACCTACCAGCCAAACTTGTGTTAATACAGCCCAAATTGGGAACCCATCCAGTTAAAAACCCCCCAAAATCCCCCACAAAACAACAAAATACAGGTTTCTCAGGGTTTGTTTTTAAAGACAAAGGTGTCTCCCAATCCAGTTCACGTGTGGCTGTGCCAGTGTAATTGAGAGGGTATTATGCCATGGTACTATGACTGAGTAGCCAAAGAGGAGATATAAGGATAACAAAGGGCTTGAGGAAGCCAATGCTGTGTTCAGGAATTGCAGCCTTGTTCGTATCCCCAGATTCTGGCTTTTACTATGCTCTTTTCTTCCTAAGGAAGTAACTGCTTAGTACTTGAAATTTTGTGCCCATAAATGTCTCCACCTACCAAAACACTCTATGCAGTGCAAGCACAATTGGCTACACCACAGGTTTAAATGTATGATTTCAGAGAAAAAGGGCAGATGTTCAGAATATCTCTCCAAAGTGCCTCATTTGTGCTTTATGACAGCCAATAAGGCAAGGCTGAAAAAAAATACATCATTTGATCAAATAATGTCTGTGTGTAGCAGCAGTACTTATTCCCCTTCTTTTAAAGTGCATTGGATTCATCAATCATCACACTCAAGTCCTTAGTTATTCAAAATAAGAAATAAATCGTTAAAATGTCCATGATGATTTTAATACCGTGTTGTTCAGGATGCATACTCTGAAATTCTGGGGAAATACATTATCTAGTCAAAAGGACAAGCTTATAGTTTATGACCCTATTAAAGAAGATGTTATAAAATGCACTGTTGGTTTTGAAAATTGTCAATATTGAGATGACTGCTTTCCTTTGATTACAGCTGGCACCAGGCAATGCTACACTATAGCCCAATGAAGTCTAGGACAGGCTTCAGTAAAAAAGGGACAACAAGAATTAATGATTGCAAATTTATTACATGGAACAGCAAATTCAACTGAGTCACATAATAGACAACCAGTGCAATGGGAAGTCTCCTTTCTTTACGTAAACCAAGTCATCAAGCTGGTAAATCAACTCATGAACTTCATATTCCATGGTATTCTGAAACAAATTAAAACAATGTCATGTTTTATGTTGAGATGAATATGACTTAGTTTCACTTCTGTACATCTAGTTAAGTGCCCAAATCTGTTATTTGTACTCAAACATTAATCCTCCCTCCTCACACAGTTCTTCTCTTTTCCATGTCCTAACTCTGCTGACCTTTTAGAGTATGGAAGCATGGAATGCATCTTGCAACCAGGTTGGCTCAGGGGGCTGAGCTGTGGATAAAATTTATTGCTGTATGTTAGGCTAGGGCATGAGTATAAAGTAGTGGCTTCTACACCAACATGCTACTGAGCTATGAAACATTTCCCACACACATATGGACCTAACAACAAGAACAGCTGCACCAGCTCAAACCAGAGATCCATGGAGTTCCTCATGTTCCTTTCATCTATGAGAAGCAACAGATTGCCCAGGGCAGTGCCTAAGACCAGAGCAAGCAAGTAGCAATGTTGCTCTACAACACTCTCTTAAATCTTTGGTTTCTTTCTTTCCAAAATAGTTTCATCCTGAATATACAGCAAGGGTATTCTTTACTTGTGGGGGGTTTTTGCAGGTTTTTTCATAAAAAAACCAAACAAACACATCCCCCCTAAAAACAAAACAAAACAAAAGAAAAGAAAAACCAACCAAACCCCTTTCAGTCAACAGCTGGAAATAATTCTTAGATTGCAAAAAAAAAATGGCGATCTTTTATTGTGAGATAAAGTATTGGAAGAAAAGAGACTGAAGAAGGGTACATGGGTATATTGACTATATTGTCCATTTCCCAGTAAAGCTCACTTAGACCTTAAGTAGATGCTTTCAAAGATGGATATGTAAGTGCTAGGTGATATTATTAGATCTCATTTTCTTCCTCCCTTACATCCCCATCCCTGCTCTTCATAGAGAATGTTTACCCTCAAAAAGGTCCTAATTATGATGTGAGGACTACCACCTGCATGTACAGATTCAGTGTTAGGGAGATCTCATGTAGGATTAGGTGACTGAAGGTGGCTTTGAACAAAAAAAGTCTAGCTTTTGTGTTTCAAGTACCGTCTACACCCTCTGTCTTTAAACTTTACAGTTTCTGTACCATTTCTATCATTTTGCAGAGGATGAAAATTCCTTCTTACTCAACCTTAAAGAGACAAGAAAACAATCCCTTTGTCAAGAGCGTACACTCTAAGGCTCTGAGCCTTAAAAATCACATTTCTGTCAAGACATCTCCTAGTGACCATATGAAACATTCACATGTGTATCTAGGTTTGTACTAGGTTTGTAATGCTTCTCAGTAACTCCTTCTGTCATGAGGATCATCATTATTGAAAAAATCAGAACAAATTCTTGCCACTTTTGGATGTCCACTTACCACTGCCTTTGATAGTTCTTCCATTTCGAGGCTGAAAAATATATTAATTAGATGACTGTGCAGAAGTACTAGATACTATAAGCACACCAAAATAAATCACCATCATGCAGACAGCGTACTGTATAAGAAGACTGCAGTAAGATTTCCTATATCAAATATCAGGGGATCCGTGCAGGGTGGGTTGTATGTTTGAATTTGAGAAATATTCATTCAGCCTCTGTCCAAACAGCTAAAATTCTGGTTTTAATTATTCTCATTCAGGGTTTTGGTCTCAATCCCTTGGGGAATTGCACATGCCTAAGAAAGAATATACAAATACCAGCAGAGAGAGAGAACCTGGCTGGACACACTTGAAGTAAGCTAAAATGCAAATGACAGTTAATTGGGACTCTGGTTACCTGATATGACCTACCTGATAATATTTTTAATTTTTTTTAAATATGTTGAAAATATTCCTAGAAGTTAGTTTTTTGTTAATCAGAGTGTGTCCAAACCAGCTCATTTGGCATAAGACCATGTCATAGCTCAGCAAGCCAATGGGTGAAAGACATGAGAGAAATTATGATAATTTTGTTTTGGCTTTTCACTCTGTTATGCAGTGTGACACCACTTACTGGCTGGACCTTTCAGGCCAAGTGGGCAGTCAGCTCAGGCACATTTTATCTAATGCATTTACCATCAGTGCACCTTGACAGTCTTGGAGATACAAGCCACATGGGTGATTTGGCTCAAGATAAAACACTTGCAGCAGCATATCTTCAAACAAAAAAATGTGTGTAATCCATTACTACTCAAGTTCTCATTATCTTGGTTTTTTTTAGTCAAATCAGAGCTTTTTAAGCAAATGGCTCCCTCAGCTTTCAAGCAAGGGATATTTGGCCTCTACTCAAAACAACTGCAGCAAGAATTGGTGAAGGGAAACAGCTTTCCTGTTATATGGACATATATTGTCTGTGATTCAGAATCTTTAGAAGGTAAGAGATTCAGATACCCTGAAAAGGAAAAAAGGCCGTCCCAGAGTCCCATGACTGTCCTGTAAAATAAAACATAATAACAAAGTACTTTAAACTCAGTTCAATAGATCTGTTGACAAATTTTGGTACCATTCTATCAGAATATTGATAATTCATGCCTTTTTCAGCAGCATGCAAACAAGATGTTGATAGTCCCCAATGCCCATTCATCTGGAATGCTGATTAAAAATTAATGCCCAAAGGGCATTGTCAAGAACTTATCCATTCTGTCTAGTGTAAATATACTAAATTACCAAAATTAAAGATTCACAGGGTTTAGAAAAGGTATAAAAGAAATCTTTACACATAGGGTAGGTATAAGCAGGGTCTGCACAGATCACTTCCCAACCACTGAAAAAAAACCCAAGCTGACTTTAAAAAAGCAGCAAAAGAAACAAGGAAAAGGACGTACTTCCCTGCCCACTGCTACTTGCTTGTCTTCACATTTACATACCTTCTTTGTAAACTTTGCAGAAGCAATCTGTGATTCCTGCAAGCAGATAGTGTAAGTTAATCAACATGCCAGCTTTTCTTTGGTTTGGTACAGACCCTCTATTACTGATGAGGCTGGTGCACTCCACATGAGAAGAGAGATAACTTTACACTTATCACAGGTATTGGAACAGCAGCAAATGGATCTTTCTAAAGATTGATTTCAAGCCTTGCCTTAATCAATGTTACTGCATTCATTACCATCACTCAATATGCTTCCCTCGCTGTACAGCAAAGCGCAGCCATGCTCTGGTAGGGGAAGCAGAGCTCACCCTGGAGCAAATGCAGCAGCTCTACTCCTCAGGCTTGAATTGTACTGATAGCTCTTACCTTGTTAAAATGTGGCTGCTCCTCACCTTTCAGACTGCCCTTGGTTTTAACCCAAGAATGATTGCTGGTTTTAAGCCTTCCTCTAAAATCTTTATTCTTCAGAAAATTGCTCATTTTTCTACTCAGCCTTACATCAAGGAATAGAAACTTTGCCCATGACTTTATGTGAGCAGACTAAGCTCCTCATCTAACACAGCCCTTAACTTGCAGCCTGGTTTGGGAGCCATCCTACCCATGACATGGCTGCCAGGCTGCATGCTCACAGCCAGCCAGGAATGGGATGGCTTTGTGTGCCATAGGAACAGTTGGGTTTAGTTACTTGGGGTGGGCTTGAAAAACAAGCACATAAAATGAGCAAGGACATGAAGACGGGGTGAAAACAGGAAAACATGCAGATGGGAAACTGGAGAGGAAGAATTTTAACAGACAAAATATACGAGCAAGAAGGAGGGAATCACATTTCACAGAATCACAGAATATGCTGAGTTGGAAGGGACCCACAAGGATCATTGAGTCATGGTACGAGAAGAGGATTTCTTTGGTTCAAGCCTCAAGACAATTTATAGAGCAACTGACATCAACTTACAGAGCTATAAAACACTATGGAAGAAAAAAGTGTTTGCTCAATCAAGGTGCTTTAAGGATGCAAAGAAGGAGAGTACATCAAAGAGACAGTGTGAATGCTACCGTTGTTCTGATATGATTATTACATACCAAGCAAAGATAGAGACTGACTCATGACTTAGCCTGCAGTGTCAACTATCCTAGCTAATTTATAACAGTGAGAGGTTACTATGTGGAAGAAACATGGTAAAAACTGAGCTTCTAAACAGTGTCTTGGTTTGACTTTAGGCAAATGTTCAGTGAGGTGATTGTGATGTAGCTAGGTTTAGATAGCTCTTTTTGCTTTCTTTGTAAGTGTCATTAGACATTGATGTTAAATAGTCTTAGTTCTCACAAAATATTTTAAGTTCCCCAGGTGGAGTTCAAGTCCCAAATTGCCATTGACTTTGCCTTTCATAGTGCTTAGGCCTCATTCCTTCTCTTGAAACACCACCTACATTCTGTACATAATCTATAACTCTGACTAATTTTTTTTTAATTCCCATAAATACAGTATGATGGTGAAAGTTGAAGTTCAGCTGAAATCAGTAGGATTTCATAACTGTTTCATTGGGTGCACTACATATAGACTCATGTTTGAGTCTTACATAGACACAAGATTCCTTGTGGGCTAAGAAAGTACAACTTCATGTAATAGATTTGATCAGCTGGGTAAAACTTTACATAGTTCTTTTTCCATATTTCACATTTATATTCAATCTTCCACTTTAATTAGACCACACCTAAAAATCATATTGCAGATATATAGCTGATATTAGTCATATTTTTGAAAGGATATTTTATGAGATTCAGCTCCCAATCTTGAGGGCACATAACAGAGGGTGAATTTTTTGAAAGGTAAAAAGGACTCTGTTCAAAGTTACTAGATGATTCTGTATGTTCCCTCATTAGCTAAGCTGTGGAAGCATAGGAGTCAATATCAAACTCAAAAACATTTATTAGACATTTGTGACTGAAATATTAGAATTTTTTATACAATCAAGTTCAATATGATAGAGTTTTATGGTTGCTTTAGGAAAGTATGCTTGGAATTATAATAAGCTAAAGACACTGGCAAGAAGAGATACTGAAACGCATGTTAAAATACTTTCTATTTTTGTCTTGAACAATCTACTCCCATTTTGAGACAACAGAGAACTCAAACTCCACAAGTAAATTGGCCTTTTTAACATACCCAGGGGCTGAGTGAATTTTATGGAAAAAGTTCTTAATAGAGTGTGATAATAAAAAAGTGATATAAAGCAGAGAGGACATTGAGCTGGGACCTAATATGACTGCACCAGCAAAAAAGCTATACTCAATAACTCCTCAATTTAATCTTTTTAATCTGAGTCAGAAACACAAAAAAACCCTCAAGCTCAAATAGACTATTAAAATTGGTAAAGCAAATCATATACCTCCATGTTCAGCACGATTTAAGTTATGCTATTGATCAAATTTTATGTATATTTGTAGCATAGTTAACCCTGTATTATTAAAAAGTGAGAGTCAGGTTTAAATACTGACTGGCTGTAAGAGAATGTTTTGGTTCTTGAGCTCTGAATTGGTGAAAACCAGCAATTTCATATATAGTTTAATGTAGTTCAGAATTACATACAAACTACTAACAAGAAGAAATAACCTTTTATATACTCTCCTACATCTCTTAAAACATTTATTTGGAGAGAAAAGTCAAAAAGTCAGGTTTGGAGGGCTTGCTTTTTAATTTTAAGGAGCGGGTGCTTTGAAACAAAAGTAATTACAGCCTACCTCATTTTTATGCATGCTGTTGAATATGGAATAACAGAGATCCAAAACAGAGCTGGAGATCTGAAAAAAACCCAAACAGTACTTTAATACATTTACTGGAAGGATGTGGTGTACAAGTTTTCACAGAATCACAGAATCTGCCAAGTTAGAAGGGACCCACAAGGATCATCAAGTCCAACTCCTGGCCCTGCACAGGACACCTCAAGAATCACATCACGTGCCTGAGAGAATTGCCCAAATGCTTCTTGAACTCTGTCAGGCTTGGTGCTGTGACCACTTCTCTGGGAAGCCTGTTTCAGTACCCAACTACCCTCTGGGTGAAGAACCTTTTTCTAATAACCAACCTAAACCTCCCCTGACACAACTTCAGGCTATTCCCTCAGGCTCTGTCACTGGTCACCACAGAGAAGAGATCACTGTCTACCCTCCTTCTTCCCCTCACAAGGAAACTGTAGACTGCAACGAGGTCTCCACTCACTCTCCTCTTCTCCAGGCTTGATTCTAATCCCAGCACAATTTAGATTCACTAAAACCATTCAGAGCAGGGAAAGATCTACTGATGCTATTATGACCTGAAAAACTAGTATTTTGTATGAGGAGAATACACACAATACTACTATTGTCAATACAGTTTTGTGCTATAAAGAGACCTAAATCAACCTCTTACATTTAAAATACATTTTTCTATGCTAATTCTTCTAGGAATAGCTTTGGGGTTTGGCATTTTTAATCTATGCTTATTTTCATCTACAAGCATTTCAGCAAATCAATTCTATAATCTTTAACTGTATACTGAAATACACTGTCCCATACTCATTGCCACAGGAGAGTGGTTTGCTTATGTATGCAATCACATTAGATGAGAAATAACTACAGCTCCAAAGGAAGTGAAGACACCTGAACAATGGACTCTGGGAACTGTTTTCCTCAGGTTTTGGTTTAAAAAACTGAAAGATTTCAGAAAGAAAAAAACAGCACAAAATGTTTAAAATTTCCAGATACTTCCTGATCCTGCAAATATTTTTTTCTCTTTGAAAATGACCCTTGGGCTCGATATCAAATGCAGTGGGGCTGAGCTTTCAGATACTGATTTTTTTTTTTCGAAGTGTTTGCAGAGACTAGAGACACTAGAGCAGAAATGAGCTGTGAAAATTTCTTCTCACTCCCCTCTCCTCTGAGAACCCCAGAGAAAACCCATCAACCCACCAAGCACCCAGGGGACCAGACAGGACCTATAACTCCTGCAGCACTGTCTGGCGCTTCTTGCTTCAGTGTTAGGTACTACTGGGATGGCAAGAAAAAAACTTTTTTTTTTCTTTCTCTAGGTCTGTATTAGCTCCACAGGGAGGAGAGCACATACACCAGCAAACTCGCCCTGCTCTCCAGAGCCACTGGCTCTCTGGCAGAGGCTCTGCCACCAGCAGACATCAGTGCTCTGGGTTATAGAGGACAATTACTATGTCTGGAAGAGAGATCAAACACATTACCAGAGTCAATTTACCTGGGGTTCATTGGACATTTCCATCCACTGACTGAAACACAGTGCCAGTTGCTTTAAAAAGTAAAGATTAGACATTAGCAGTGTGTCTATCATACCTTATGATCTGTGTTTTCACTGGGGGAGTCGGGACTGGCTGGTTATTAGCTTTCCCGGCTTTTGGTTACCCAGGTATCCTATTCTGCACCCTGATGCACATCACACCCCTGCCCACACCTGTCCCACCTACCTCTGCGGGCAGCAAAGGGCGCCAGCCTCCCTCCTCCCTCAGGGATTTCATAAGGTATTCCCAGTCCGTTTCCCATTTCCTTCCTCATTTCCCTGCCACGGGCGAGTCTCGTTTCCCACCTCTCCCGGTCAGCCCGTCCCGGGTTGGACCGTCTCTGTCCCACCTGTCCACCGCGCATCGCTGTCAGACGGCAGCGACAGACGTACCTGTTTTTGGGGCAGCTCCACACCGTCCCAGTAGCGCGAGAAAGGCTGCGGGAACCCTGCAGGGACACGGCAGCGTTAGGATGCCGCGGAGCCCAGCCCCGACGGCGCCCCTAAAGGGGAGACGACCCTTTCAATGTTTCGGGGTTCTGCCGTGTTCCCCTCTCCGCCCCCGCCTCCCGGTGCCGGGACGTACCTGAGCCCCGCGGGAGGGCGCAGAGGCAGCAGGCAGCCAGGAGCAAGGGCAGGGCGGGCGGTGGCGAGGGCATGGCCGGGCGGGGACAGACGGACGGACGGGCGGACGGGCTGCCTTTATGGAGCCGCGCCGAGCCCCATACGGAGCCGCCGAGCCAATGGGCGCCGGGGCGGTCCCAAGCACCGCTGCCACTGTCGCTCCCTCTGCCGGACACGGCGCTGTCACCCCCTGCCGCCCCTCTGGACCGGCCCGCCCGCGAAAGGTCCAGCATTAGACAACCCCTCCTCTGCCCTCTGGAACTCCCCGTCAGAGCTGCTTTTCTGGAAGAGGTGACACAGAGGAAGGAGGGAGGGAAGAAAAGAAGACGCTATGCGTGGTCAAGCGACGGAGCTGCTGGGATTTTCATTTTAAGCAAAAAATTCGGTTTTGTAGTAGGGCTTGCTGAGTGTTTAAAAAGTATTTCTCCTCGTGACAGTTTGGAAAATAACGTTTTCATTCTAATTAGAAGGGATGTGAACTTTCATATTGAACAAGTCCTGGCCAATCTTACTACGTTTACCTTCGCGTGAAATAAGGAAAGCCATCCACCTCTTAATTAATTTCATAGTGGATGTGGTTGTAGACAAGACATAGATCTGCTCACAACAGAAAGTGATTCTCTGTTCTTCCCGATTTAATCCTTGGGTTCGACTATGGAAAACTTCCTGGTTTTCTCTGGGAGAGTTCTCAGGGTAACGCTTTCTAAACAGGTCACAGTCTGAGAAGGCGGAGTCCTCCCAGACACTATTTTCATAGACTTTGGATGTGCTAAAGCAAATACATAGTCAGTTTTCCAGCTTCTAACATACTGAAATTTGATGATCATTAAGGTCCCTTCCAAGACCCTAATCATTCTATGATTCTCTGTGCTAGAGATGCTTGGGAGGCAATGGCTCCAATGTAGGATGTGAGACATAAAAAGCTGCAGAAGGTATTATTGTCACAGCAGCCCACCTCATCTCATAATGTCCCTCAATGGCTGTGCTGCACACTAAAAGGATGACGGCAGGACTGTTCCGGGTGGGAACATTTCAGAGCAGTCAGAGAGGAGATGCACCTGCTTTCTCACAAAGAAAAGGGGAGCCAGACTTCATGTGACTTCGTCAGCTGCACAGCTGTGTGTCCTGAGCACATAAAGAGGTGTAGGAGGAGCTGAGTGACCCCAGCATCATTAGTTCACCCTTTGTTCCTTCTCCTGGGAGAGACAGAGGTCTTCGCCTCATCACAGCCCTCTGGGGGTAATAATCTGAGCGAGAAGCTCTCAGGAGAGATCAGATACTCCTATAGCAGACACTCAGCTGTCAGCTTTTCACTGTTTTAACTGGAAATGGGAGTTTCAAGACAGGATAGTATTAGAAAAGACTATTCCCTCTGACTGTATAATTTTTATCCTCTGTGGGAGCTAAGCAGATTGCAGCGAGTTTTGTGATGATGGTTTCTCACAGCAAATCCTCCCAGGCTTTCAGTAACAAGGAGATGCAGGGTTCCAAGAAGCCCATAGCTCCATTCTGCAATGACCCTGCTTTCTGTCCGAGCCCATGAAATCCTAGAGTGAAAGGAGGATGGCAACTTATTTTTCACGGCAGCAAGAAGCAGGTTCGTGTTTGGTGTAATTTCATTTAAGCCAATGTGGTCACCGAAATGTGAAAGCAGAGCTGAGTGTGAGCTGAACGCATCAGAGGTAGACAGTGAGAGAATATACTCTGAAGGACTGTACATTTTCATATTAACTGTCTTCTTTCTGTCTTTTGACACTTTAACCAAACTGAAAATTATTGTTCACCAACAGTGTTTCTCTTGCCATGCTTATCACAGATTTTGCATCCAATTCACTCCCATGTGGCAGAAATGCAGGATCTTAGAGTCATTATAGATTCACTGTTTGCTACTATTTTTTTAGTATTAGCATATGAGATACCAATACTTTTAAATTCTAAATATTTCCTACCTTTTTCTAGAGAATACTATGAAATTATTACCAGATTAAGATTGCCACTGATTATTCACTGTAATGGGATGTGGTTCTCTGGTTTCTCTGTCTGGTAAGAAAGGCACAGTCTGTTGCGTTCTTTCTCAGACAACTCATTACCTGCTTAAATTCCCACTTCTTTCCCACACAGCCAGTTATATAATAGCCCCTTTCAAAGTATTTAAACATATCTGAGTTCAGTAGTGGGATTTTTTTATAATAGCATAGGGAAAGAGGTATGTGATCATGTTGGGTGGGTAAAATCTACCTCTCCCTGACATAAAATACTGGATGCTACCTGAACCTTTCCTTCTTCATTCTCATGCACAATAAACAATCTGCTACTTTAATTCACCCTTTCCCAGGGAGTACCCTATGTGTACTCTGTGTCTTCCTTCAGCAAATTTTGCCTATATGTTGGTGCAGTGAAGCCTGTGGATTTGCATCACATGAGGCTTATGCTAAGATGAGATAAAAATTAACTCAGTCAAGTTCCATTAAAAAAAACCAGTACAACCTATCACCAAACTGAAAATAGTATTTTATCACAGTCTGTGTGGTATGAGAGAAGAATGGGAAAAGTGTTTAAAAACAAAATTTCAAATAGATGAGCATGTCGTATTATGAACACATTCAGCTTCCTTAAATCAGAACTTTCTCTGCTGCTGTACATTTCATTTCAAAGGTGTTAGCTAAGGTGCAGCTCTCCCAATGGATATATCAACACCAAGCCACATTAATGAGCCATACTTTTACTGCACAAATAAAATTTCTGCTTTAAGGTCCTGGGCTTCCCACGTAAAGAGAGAGAAATAGGGTGAGTTTCAGTGCTCACAGTGATTCACAAATGACTTAAAAATTAAGCTTTAGTGGGGGGTCAATGAGGGTTTTTTATGGTAAGGAGGCTTGGCATATATTTAGCAGCAGCAATATTATGACACCCATAATTTTAGTATAAAACATGCTGTGATTGATAAATTAATAACAAGAAAATTTGGCATCAGTGGACAAAAAGGGTGAAGGGCTCTCTTCCTTTTTGTAAATGATCTCTGCAATGAAATCAGCAGTTTTCACAGACAGCAAGGACAGAGCCTGTAAAGTGGCATCCCAGCTGGCTCCTTCTGCTTTCTCGTGCATCTCCCCCTCTGCAGCTCAGCAGTGCTTGGTACAAAGCCTTATTCTGCTCTGAGGGCTTTTTATACCTCATCCATGACCTGTTTCAAAAGATGAGGAAAGCTGAAGAAACCAGAGGGTGTTTATTAGGCAAACCTGCCACAAAGCCTGCAGAGATCTCCCACTACTCATCTTCTATTAAACATGACAGTGCCTACTTATGCTGAATACAAGGTCGAGTTTAGTGTGTTGTACTTTAAAGATATAAAGCCACAGTCTTAAAGTTGAGTACGCCAACAAGTAGATATTTGAAGGGGATCAGTAAAAGCGTGTCTCATAGAGTAGGAGTTCAAAGACAAGAAGTTAACCAAGGGCATCAAAATGGAGAATGGATGCTAATGGGGAAGTTAGGAAACTACAGCAGGAATCTCAACATTTGTACTCTTTTGGATAGTTTCTTGGCTAATTTCTTGGAGAAACATGATTTTATGTCTGCAACATTGAGACAGAGAAGTGTAAAATCCTTTGAAATGAAGCAATTTGCACCTACCAGGTTGTGCTGTGTGGAATTAGTACTGTGGCAATGGGCTGTATTGGGCTACACTGAGCTGAAAGTTCAGTATAATTAGTACGTGTCAAGGCATTTGAAAAGATCTTCAACCTAGAACTCTGACTTGGCTTAATTTTATTCAGTGTTGCTCCAGCTGGACAAGGAAGCAGTATGTTCTTCTGCTTAGGCAACCCATGAGATAACTCAATCAATACCTGCGGCTGAGTGTTCATCAAGGATTTGTCCAGAATGACGTCACAACAAAGTACATGCTAACTGCTCTGGTGTTGGGTTTGTTTGTTTTTTTTCCAAACAAGGGAAAGCCCACTAGTTAAATGATGTAAAATACAAAAGGACAGAATGTCTAGAGGGAGATGGTAAGTGGGTGGATGGATGGCAGCCTCCTTCTTTTCTGGTGATACAACTTAAAATAGACAGTGTTGCTGTGGAAACATGCCTAAATGGTGCAATGCTTCCAAATGCAGGGTTGGGGTGTCCCTTTTGCTAAAAAAAGAAATAGTGATTCTCAGAGACTCTTGTGAGCTGAGCCTGAAGATGAACAGAGGACCTAGTGCCCTGTAACAAGAACTGACAGCCTAAGAAAAGGAAAGGTTTGGCTCTGAATGGTCAAAAAAGATTGTATGGAATAAGAATTTATGATGTTAGATGGCAAGGGGAGGAATGCTTAATACAGTTGATCTGGAATACCCACAATATTTATAAAGGAACTGAGAAAAGAGTCCTGTCAGTAGGATCTCTGCTACAAGATGGTATCCTGAACCACCAAAAAAATCTGCTTTTTGAGATAATATTTAGTTCACGTTTGAAAAACACATTTTGCCTTGGCTTGCTCATTTTTTATTTCATTTCATCATTTTGAGCTCAGTTGTAGATTTTGCAATTTAGAGCAACATCACCTGAAAAAACACATCATGATACTTTCTTGAACGCTACAGTGATGGATATAGAGCATTAAACATTAAACAACAATTACTTTGTTTGAAGTATAAAGCTGGCACCTTCAGTACTGCCATTTATCAAATACCTATTGCAATAGCAACAGTGACTTATTCATTTAACTGTGTACTTTGTAACTGAGTATATTATAATACTCTTCAGAGATTGTCTATGAACACAGATTTCATCTTGTTAATCTTCTTTCATTTAAGTTGAATACATAGCAAGAAGATGTCATTCTCCCTCTTTTTAGATGAAGAAACTCCTGGAGATAAGCCATAATGCTTCTCATGGTTGAGCTATCATGGGCAGGGCTGACATAAGGTTTGATGAATGGCTGATGGTCACGCAGTTCCAAAACATCAACTGCTCTTCCAGTGAGCTGAATAAATGGAGAAGCTGGTTGCTAACCATCAGTTATACTTTGGGGGATGTCAAAGCTTCACATTACATGTTGAAATAATATGCTCTCAAGCCTTTTCCTTGTAGTAAGGCTGAAAGCTGTGTCAATAAAACTTTCTATTTAGCCAGCCCCTCATATTTTCAGGGCTCTTCTTGGTGGTGGTTGCCAAAGCTGGTTAAAATACACTAATTTTAGAAATAGGAATTTTCAAATAGACAATCTCCCATGTGTTCTCATCTTAGTGAGAACAAGATTTTATTGTTGCAGCCCCAGACTGACTGTGGACTAATATCTTGGGAAACATTAAGCTGAAGGAAATAAAATTTACCAGAGATAATCAAGGCAAAGCTAGGTCTTGTGGGCCTGATGCCTTTTTTCAAGGGCAAGAAACTTCAACATAAGTTTCAGTGACTGAAGAATTCTGTTGACCTCAGTATTGCAACTCCAAAGGCCATGTTCTTCTAAACAATCCAACTTCTCTCTCTTAATTCTTCCTCCTATCCCTATTTTTGTCTACATGTTGACTGGGGAACTTCCTTCTCCCTTTTTGTTTTTTTTAGTATTGTGTCATGCAAACATGTATGGTGAATTACAAGACATATGGTAACATCATTAACTCTCATTCAGGAAGGCAGCAAAATAACCCCCTAAAAACACAAGGCATTTTCACTTTGTGTTTCTCTTTTTATTTTTAAATAAAGAATCAAGGAAACTATGGACTAAGCTCCAGATTCTGTAAAATGATAGACCCTTAATTTCCACTGAAAACAGTCAGACATAAATAGCTCCAAAATTATTCTTGGTTGAGGAGCATGCTCCCAGAGGACCATAGTCTGGAGCATGGCACAGAGGCTGCACCGTGGAGGAGGACATGTGCCCTCCCTGGGGAGTGACTCCCTGATGCCAGAGCACAGTCTGCCTTTGCACTGCCTTGGCCAGGAGGACATGCCAAGAGCTATGAAGTCCCAGCCCTCTCTGACTTGCCTTCCTCAGTTTGGATTGTAGAGCAATGCCTGTCATTTTAGGATAACCCTTCTAGACTTGCATCTCCTAGTAGCTGTAGCACAAACATTTTTTTCTTGCTTTCACGAGAGTGGTGCTGTTCCTAGTTAATTATGGAGCTACTGGTATATGGGAAACAAATGTTCAAATTTCTCCTGATAGGTACCACAACTGCCATCTCCTAAGAGCCAGCTCCAACCAGCAAGTTATAAATTATTTTAAGCACTCAATATCCCTATGAAAGCTGTTCCACTTAATGTGAAATACTCTGATGCTACATGCATTCATTAGCAAATGGGATGCGGGTTCTGTACCTGCCTCCACCTCTTTTTTTTTATCCTTACACTCCCATGACCCAAGTCACCCCTCAGCTTCCTTCAGGTGTTTCTGCTTACCCCAAAACTGGTCAGTTTTCTAAGGCGGTGATAATCAAACAGAAGACAACAGCTCTCCCAACTCTTGATAATGTAGCACCACTGGTATCAGGTCAGTCAGGAGTTGCGTCTTACCATGTTGTCCTCATGTGTTTTTTCAACATTTGAGAATGTGATCTCAAACACTGGCAAAGAAAAGTATTGGCTTAGAGTAGCACTGCTGTCTCCACCCAATACTCTATTTTGAGAAACAATGACCAAAAAAAAAACCTTAAAAACCTGGTTTGCTTCTTTATCTGTGCCCAGAGCAGTTCTGGTACTCTCTGTCTGTGCAATGCCAATCTTGCAACTCCTGTTGAGGCACAGAACAGTGCATGAGTACATGCAGCTTGCCCTCATTGGAGTCTAAGTCACAGATGCAACAGTGAGCACTGTACCTGCAGTATCACAGCAACTTTGTCACCTGGAAATTGTACCTTGGTGAATGCAGCAGGTGAACTTAAGACTCAGCTGCTTGCCAGTTTGACTCTGCCAGCTATAGAGAGAAATGAAAATTGGTAAATCCAGCTGTCTGATTCAGGCCATGGGGAAAGGAGAGGGTTAAAAGAGGGTAGCAGGTTACTTTGAAGTATAGTAACTTGTTTTGAACACTAATTGCCTAAGTCAATTTTCTTAATTTCTCTACTTTGGAAAACACCCATAACTGGGACTTAAAACTCTATTGTTATTTCTGATTTTTATTTAAAGAATTGACTTACCTCGATACATTGACATGATAATTTGCTTTTTGGCTGCACTCATTTTGTGACCTATATAATTAATTTTGAATCATTGAGTTCAATTTTAATTGACATTGATTTGATAATTAAATGTAGTTCTTAGCTCCTCTAGCCCAGTCCTAGCAGCACGTTTGGTTCATTGCTATTAACAAACCCTGCAAAGCTGTTTTTGCTTTTCAAACTATCAGCTCAGAGATAGTGTCTGAAGAATGCAAGATAAATTAGATGGTTCAGCCAATGACCTACTTAACCTCAGTCTATACTTTTTGTGTCCTTCTCAAAGGGCAACAAATGGTGTAATCATATGAAAAGATTTAACAATTCCAAGGCACTTATCATGGGGTAAAATTTGTTTCTACCCTGAAATAAGAAGTGAACTTAGTCTTCAAATGAACACATCTAATTTGCTGCTTATGGATCTAATCTTGCCCCTACTGCAGCCAGTATGATTTTACTAGAGATATCAGCCCTAAGGCCCCCCACTCTCTCCACACACCTCAGTCATTTCTATGCACCAGCTCTGTTTGACGTGCACTTTATAGGTCATTGCTAGTTGAAATTGCTTTATATAAAAAATAATCCAGGAAATACATACTACTTTATGTATTATATTTAGACCATACTAGAAAATCCTACATCTGTATGAGGCTGTATATTCTTGCATTCCTTGGCCTGATTTTTTTTTATTTCTGATGTGTTTCTTAGTGACTACAGAGGCCACAAGGTATTCTATATGTTCTAATTTGTATCAACCAGAGCCACATTTAAATAAGCTCCCTTATGTTCCAGAAAAATAATCTGCTGGTGACTATCACATCTTAATAAATGTATTACATACCAAAGGTGCCATGTCTGACCAGCTGCAAGCAAGACACTTGTACACAAGAGATCTCCTTTAGTGATCAGTTATGCCTCAGAAATACAGTCATGAAGCAGATTGATGAATTCACTAATAATGGCACTGCACTAGGAAAAGTATGTCTTCCTGCTGATTTAAATAAGATTTGTTCTTCCTGAGTACTTGATGCAGAACCAAGTGACTTGTCTTAAGGTCAGCTCTTAAGGAAACAAAGCATGACTAAAAGGGCTACCAAGACTAATCCTAGTAATTGGCATGGGATTAAAACCTGAAATAACACCAAAGGGTGAAAAATAAACATAGTGTAAGTTGAACAGTATTGGCAAGCCTAGGCTTCTGCTGAATAGGATAAGCTTGGAAGGTCAAGGAAAATGAGGATTCTTTCAGTGTGATTAGGCTGGAGTGTTCAAATGTAAACTGCAGTATGATTACTTATCCTGTCCACGACAGGGGCTCATTTAAACATTTTTGCTATGCTTAAATGCTATTTGGAATTAACTCATATCAAGAGCAGTCAAGACAGCCTGCCACTGACAGATAACTTCTTATAATGCTTGAATGTGTTCCTGCAGCTCAGATGTCCACTACCACCTCAGTCCTCCCTGACTGGCCAAGTTGCAAATGTTAATCTCTTGCAAGTAAGACTCTTCCAGGAGAAACGTCAAACCTGGAATGAAGATATACAAGACATATTTTATTAGGACATACAAATCTTTTTCTAATGGCATAAACACTGAATATGTTATTAAGAAGAATTTTTTAGGTTTAGGCCCATGTTCTTAAAGAAAAAATGGATGCATCACTTCCATTGGCTACAGAGGCATATCTCTCAAGAAGTCACTCTAGAATGTCCCAGAGAGGGGAAGGGTGACTTTTCACCAACTCAACTATCCTTTGCATTGCTCTGACAATGTAAAAGTTCTCTAGTATTAAAAAGAACTCACACTCAACTGTTGATTTTGCTGCCTATTTAAAGTACTAAACCTAACAGTTTAACATTATTAGTAGCAAGAATCCTGTTGGCCTGAACTAGCAACTGCATAATCCAACAGTACAGTTGCCTATGCAACACATTCTTCAACTTCATCAGATACTTTCAGGCCCAATTACTGACAACAAAGCTTATTAACTGTGCTTAGTTTGGAAAATTGGTTTCTTTTCTACTGGATTAATTATTACACATGTCAGTAACAACATACTTGAAAGGTTAAAATTCTTGAGCTGAGCTTGATAATCTGGCAGGAATTAGTTCCACAGCTGGAGACAGCTTATTAATAAATCTGCATGGCTGTGGTTGTAGTCATCGCTTTGAAGCCTGAAGAAAGGAGCAACTTTCTAGCCTGTTCAAGACTCAAACTGGTGACAGCCACAGATCTCCAATATGCTTTGCCAACAAAGTAACTGTCACTTATCACAATTTCTACTTCACAGGTAGAGGAAGGGAGGCACAAGAATGTGGTGTCCCAAGATGCTGTTACAAACAAACACAGAGTCAGGTAGAGAATTGGTTTTCTGATTACTGGCTTTTGGCCATTGGTTCCCAGTGAAAGCTGTGCTTTTGCTGCCTCACTGAGGGCTAGCAGCCGTCAACATAGCTCTGAACACATGGCCGCTAAGACATTTGCATTAGCCTGTTCTGCTCCATAGGTTGGCCGTGGCATCCATACCAATGACATCATCCTTGGACTTGGTTGGGCTTTAGCATAGTGCAGCATGGTAGTCAGGTCTGAAAATGCATGGATCAGAGGCTCTAAATCCTCCTCTAAAAGGGAAGAGTGTGCACTCTAAGACTGCAAAATGTGCCCAAGAGGACTTGTTTAAATAGTTGTTAAAAAGAGACTCATCACCAGCACTTGGTTTTGATGGGATTTGTGGGTATCAGAGTCCTGCAGGTGAGCATCTCTCCGGTCCAGTGATCAGAGTGCTGTGTGCAACAACTCTGTGTGCACTACTACATCGTGTCTTTGGGGGGAAAGGAGCCCAGGCAGGGCTTTGGGCTGTACAGCAGGGCTCAGACACCTGCCTTCATACTACTGCTGTTCTTCCCACGTTTTACGGCACCTTTCCTCTCCTCCTGGAGCCTAAAAACGCCTTGCGTCTGCCATACCAGGATGAGGGGTATTAAAGGTCTTTTCCAATAAAGATGATTCTGTGATTCTGTCATTTTCAGTTTTGTTGTTGTTGTTGTTGTTGTGGGGGGGGGTTGTGTGGTTTTTGTTTTTGTTTTTAAACACGAGCGTTAGGGACCTATTAAAGGTTTTTTGAACAGTAAATAAAAAACCAAACCAAACCAAGCACACGTATACACGCGAGTCGGGCTCGC
>NW_021940813.1:27233406-27271511 GCF_001715985.3 Manacus vitellinus
CCTCTCCAGCAGGAGCTGGAAGAGCAGAGCCACGGGCCTGTTCGTGCCGTCGGGAGGAGAAAAACCTTAGGAAAATACCAGTTTCCAGAAAGGCCTGGTATAATGTAACATTGTTTAGTTGCACCACACAACTTGCCCAAGGAGCCTGTGTGACAGATTTTGATCCAAGATTTTTTTAAAGTGTAATAAATTGGCCAGATCTCTCACCTCTAAGATAACACATAGGAGACATTGATGAAAATGGATTTGTTATCCCAGCTAGCTGTTGTTTGGCCTTTATTACCAGTTCCATTTGAAAGGACATCATTAATCACGTGCAGATGGGCAAAGAGTGGGGAGTTTGGGACTACTGGCATGCTGCTGCCAGTCATGATTCCCCCAGGCACTGTCCTGCCAAGGAGCCCCAGTCCAAGCAGCACAAGCTGCAGAGCAGAGACCGTGCACCGAGTTTTAATGTTAATTGTTCTGCACTTTATCCCATCATTCCCATGGAGACAGCAGTCTTTGGCAAAGTACGAGTGTTTATTTGAGGTAGCAGGTTACTCGTGAGCCGTGGGTCAAGCCTGCAACTCTGTGCCTTGATCTTTGGTTCTTGTTTGTGTTTGCGGTCCCATTTTTTTCTCTTGCAAAACTGGCATCTGGCTAACCTGAGGGTTATGTGACAGTTTGTGCTAAGTAGCCCTGAGAGGGAGGGACAGAGGAATGGATGGAGAGAGGAGTTTTGGGGATCTTGTGCTCCTAAAAAGTGTAGAATTGTAATAAGCGGGAGAAAGAGTAACTGGAAAACTCACTGTATATTTCATTGTGAGCAAATGGACTACACCTTCAACATATTTTTTGCTTCTTCTACTTGTAAAGAAAAAAATGTTTTAGACAACAAGAAGTAACAGACACTTTTGGAAGCAGAAGGAAACTGTTATAGAGAAAAAACAGTAGCTTGTACATGTATTCACTAGAAAATAAGTAATAGGAGAGGTGACAGAAATACAGTAATATCAGAATAAAGCAGGAAGTGCAATTACCGTATGTGAAAACAATAAAAATATTAAAGAAGGTAGAGAAAGGGAGACGTAAACACATTATTTAAAAAAAACCAAAAAACTGATCATTGCATTTAAGTGAGTGTAATGGTTGAGGTACTCCTATATATAATTTTGAATAGTCCTGCTTCTTGAGATCGGTGATAAGCTGCTGATACAGATGTAGTGTAGGATGCTGGAAGTGAGTAACAGTGCCAGCCATTGTAGTTACATTATGAGAGATCCTCTGACAAGACTATTACTTTGATAAGTATGGTTGCAGAGTTGCTGTGTGCATAAAAAAAAAGCAGACAAAGCTGCTTTACATTTTCCTCTAAGCATGAACATATTGACGGGTAATAGTGGTGGTGGTTATGGATGTGATGCAATTCTACATCCTTTCTGCTCTCTGAGTCTGGAGATGCTTCTGGGTGATTTTGGCTGAAATGTTCTATCCCTACAGCACAGGACCTGGCAACACAGTCCTGTGTATGCTAATTGCTTTTCCCATGTCATTTAACGCAATTTCTTAGAAATCCAATACATAAATTACATAAGGGGATATAGATCAATAGGCCTTACTGAATGGTATGCATCCATCACCATTATAAAAGTGGGCAGACTAGCAGGGATGCTATGAATGTTGGAGGCTGTTTCTACCCTTCTTAATGCAGAACAAATATACTGAGTTGGATAGAAAGGGCTGGCCCAGACCTTTCATTATATGTCTGAAAAGCCCACAGCTGATGGTTAGAAAGAAATTTCCTCCTGCAGAGTGTCCTCTTAAAGCTTCTGTCAGTCTGCTGCCTTGAACTGAGGTTCCGTTGTTTTTTGAGCGTTGAATGGTTCTCATGGCTTAGCAGAGCTACCTAAAAAGCAAAAATGTCATTACTACATTTTTGTGTCTTGATATCTGATCTAAATTTCCCTCATCTGTGAGAGTTAGAAAATTTTTCAAATGATCATTACGTCTGAAAGATAAATATCAGTGCTTAAAGTGGGAGATGGTGGATGTCATGGCAGACTGAAAAATGAGGACCTTTGAGACCTAGTGGTTGTCAGCATGAATCTTAGGGCAAGTTTTGTACAAGTGCAATGGTAGATAGAGAATAACTTTTGAACTACTTAGCTGGAAACAGGTCAGTCCTCTGGAATTCATGCACGCTCAACTGGCAGTTGGGGAATTGCATCAGAAAACAGGCGATGACAAACGTTGTCTTCATGGAAGTCACAGCACTTGTAATTGTCCAAAAGACAGTTGATGCATCTTTTTAAGACAGTTGATGCATCTTTTTACCTAAGTGTGGTGCTTATAGGAGAATGAAACCATAAAAGAGGAGGAAAAAAAGGATCTTTCAAAAACCAAGCTGAGAAAATAAAATTAAGCCTGAACACTACCATCCTTGCTAAAAATTATGATTTTTTTAATTTGTGATATTCTGTTCTTTTCCTCTTCTTACCCATTTTGCATACATCCTTCTGGTCCTAAATCTGTTTTGATCTGCTTGTCTGCCTGCACAGGCTTTCAGCATACCCTGAAGACATTTCACTTCTGTCTGCTACAGTGAGAACCCTTCCTGGAAACATTTGCATTGCTGGAAGGCAAAAGCTAGTTGGAAAAGTGATTGGCACCTGTAGCAGTAGTACTGATGTTGCAGATGGACATGCTGAAACAACGTCAAAACCAGGCTTACTTCTGTTATTGAAGCTTTGTGGGAACAAAGAAGGTGGAATACTGGTATATGACTGAAAAACTTAATATAAATTTCCTTAGAAGTATTAATCAGCACATTTTTAGCATCTTAAATGGGAATGAGGGCATATGGCTTATTCCCTGGTAATTCACTCAAATGGCTGTATAGAAATTGTGATCACAAACCATGCAGACATGACTCTCTTTGAAATTGCATGTGGCTACTTTAGGAGTGAGTTTGATCCTATTGATAGTTGCATGCGTGATTTTGGATTTTTGTTCTTCCTGAGGCTACAAACACAAATCTCACAGGATTGTTGTGAGGATGTCATTGTATGAGATTTTTTGTATTAGATCCCCTTTGGTTAAGTGTTTTGATGTTGTGTTGCATGTGTCCTCAAAAAGAAGCATTCACTTACATTTTAACTTTCCAGCACCTGAGTTCAGGCCCTCAGGTGTCCATCTCTCCAGCAACAATAGAGACAATGGTGCTGTATTTTTGCAGGATAAATATTCAAACCTGAGAAGTCTCAGATTTTGGTATGTAAGTGATGATGTGTGCTGTTAGGTTTTTGTTGTGGGTTGTTGGAGTTTTTTTGCAGTGGAGCTTTCACAGATACTTGGTGGCAGCCCCTGTGTGTATTGCCCATCAGAAGCTGGAAATTCAGTGAAAGATGTAGCTTAAAATTATACATTTCTCTTAATGGCTGGGGACTTTTTTTGTCATGTCCTTATATTTAATCTTAACTTCTAATAATAAAAAAATAATTTATTAGGGTTACAGTTTGAAAAATCAGGATAGAAGTGTTTAGAGCAGTACAGCAGACTTTAAAGCTGCGAGGCAGGGTAGACGCTGCATTCATAATACTGTGCATCTTCACTCTGCTTGGATTCTGTCAGTTCCTGTGGGTGGTTTCTTTGCACATTAAATCTGCAGTCTCAATTGTTTGAGTAACTCTTCCTGCTGTCCTGGGGAAGTCCTGTCTGTGAGGCTTACCTGCAGGGATGCAGCTACAGGTAGGAGGCACTGCTGCAAGGAAACCCTTTTTCTTATTTGCGTGGATGGTGCTTAGTGTTATATGTCTGAGGTGACTTGGGATAACCAAGTACGGTGTTAATGTTACATCTAGCACTGAGAGCGCAGCTTTCTTCGTTCTCCCTGCCTTTCCTACAATGACCTGTCTTGCTTACTTAAACTGAAACATAAACTATGCTGTAAAAAAATCAGGGGTTTTGCTGATGTCTCCCCAGAGAGATTGACAGTGCTATTGCCAGCACAGGGAGGGAGCTGGGAATGTCTATGTAGGGGTGAAGGAGGAGCGAAGCCTCCCTTTGATAGCAGCTGGTGGTTACACTGCCTCAGCCTTAACACTAGTTGAAAACCCAGCTGAATAGGCAAAAAGTAAAAAGTGAAATCTACTGCTATGTTTTATGACACACATGCACATTAGAGTTTTTGCATTTTGGTTATGGAAAGTATTTTTCTAAACTGGGACAAAAATAATTAATGTGTCAATCTTTCCTCTTTCAAACAGGAATCATCAACTTTATATGGCTCATGCCTGACAACATGCACCACCAGTGGCTGCTGCTAGCTGCATGCTTTTGGGTGATATTCATGTTCATGGTTGCTAGCAAGTTTATCACGTTGACTTTTAAAGACCCAGATGGTAAGTTCAACTTTGATGCGAAACAGAAAATTGAGTAGTGTTTCACACAAATACTCTTTTCTGTGAAAAGCAGCTCTTAGCATGTTTACCACTTTTCAGTAGGACTGAGAACAGAACATCTAAGTTTCTAGAAGTGACACGGCTGATATTCAGTTCCTGCTTTTCTTGGTATAATTCTGGAAAACTACTATCATGTCTTTTCTTTGGTGTTTAAGAACAGAAGGGATCATGTTTGCAAGTACTGTCTTTTAGGTCAGCTTTTTCAAGTACATTTAGTTTCAGTAGCACGATCTACTGGGGTAGATGTCGTGCAAAACAAGAGAGCACAATCACCTGCTTAAACTCAAAGGAGACTCACAAGGTATTGAAGAGTTCATTTCACGTGATATTAGTTTCTGTCCTTTGGTGGCTGCTTGTCTTGTGACTGAGGTATTATGTAAAACTTGTGGAAAGTTTTATTTCCTTTGCAGTGCAGTCTGTGTAGCCACCTCTGCCCTGCTTCTTGCATTCAGTGTTATCCTCTGCTGTTTGACTTGCAAACAGCTTATGGGCTTTTGCTTAGCTTAAGTAGCCCAGATGTTATTAAGCTGATGAGGAATTTAAGCCATTTGATGACACCACACAGCATAGTTTTCAGTCTGCTAAGCAGCTGCTGTTACAAAGTCATCCTACAGAGAGTTTTGGGTGAAGGTGATGATATGACAGCCTTAAGAGATTTGTGTTTCTGCATCTTCCTAAGATATGTGAAAAAATGTGTAATTTTTGAAGCACTGACCTCACTGGTGCCATGTTTCAGTAACTTGATAACATATTATGTAACTGGATAAATATATCAGGTGTACCTTTATAAACAGCATGCCTCTATTTGGAGATGTGTTCAGAAAGTCTTACAGAGGAGAACTGTAGGCTAACTTAGCTTTCCTTGGACCCAGCTGTTTTTGAGCCCTAGCACATCTGCAAATCAGCTGGCCTTATGTTATGTAGTTGTATCTTCCAGTATTTCATTCTATACCAAGTCTTGTTTCACAGTTCACTTATTCGTTGAGTGGTCCTTTCCTCCAGAATTTGTCAAGAAGATTAAAATGTATTTTTTAAAAAATAAATTATTAGATTATACCCTCTGCATTTACTTGCTTTTTATTACCTTGGCTTGCCCATTTTTCTTTTTTTTTCTCTATACTGAATCTTCCTCTCTTTTTGAATAGTTCTCTAGCAGAAAATGTATAAACTCTCAAGCTTGCCCTGCAAAGGCGCGAGTGTGGTTAAGTGTATGTATGTATTGGAGATACCAGTGCTTGTACAGGGATGTACTCTGAATATACCAACAGAATTTTGGAGGAAGTCCAAACAGGATGGCAAATCCTGGAGAAACTCTTCCAGGCTTAATAAACTATGGCTTGTCAGAAATTTTCCTTATTTGGATGTATTTTTTTAGCAGATAGAATAAAACTGGCAGATGATCAAGGAAGCAGTGTTCTTTTGCTTAAGCCTTTTACCGATGTCTTGGGTAGCATGAGCAATAGGAACTTCTTAATGAGAAAGAGGAATGTTCTGTCCATCGCTAGTAGCATCTGCAGGCATGCTTTTACACAATGATAATGAAAAATACCTGACCTGCTCTTCCACTGAATCAAATTATTTTACAAAAGAATACCATGAAGTAAGTCTGCACACAACAGTAATTACAGCATCTGATTGGCTGCATGCTTACATTGCTTTCAATTCTAACTTGTTTCTCCATTCGTGCCCTTTGTTAAAATCCAGTGTAGGCAGAGTAGAGTACTCCCTTAAGTAGAGAACACAGGGAGTACACATATTTTCTCAACCATAAAACAGTAAGCCCCTGTGGATGCAGACGAAGAAACATTATTCATTGAAGAAGATGTATGAAGGGAAAAGTAGTCCAATGTGGATGTACATAAATTTTCAGGGAGAAATAATTTATTGCTTTGTAATAAGAGAAATCGTCTTGAAATTATTTTTGATCTTTCTGCACTGTGTAGACTAAAGCTACAGCCTTGTGTTATTTTTCAGTTTTTCTGTACCATACCGTATGCAAAAGATGAAAAGGGTTCTTGCCTTACATGCTTTAATTTGGTCTCAAAATATTAGCTGCCCTAAAATCACTAAAAGAGAACAAGAGTATCAGCTAAGTTTGTTATTAAGGGTACTGTCTAAGGAAGGCCATCATTCCAGTAATAAGGGAAGAGGGGATCTTTATTGCTGGTTAGAGGTATTTACTTAGAGCACCACAGAAATAAAAGGTGGTCCTTAATGACACTTTTCTTCTGATAAGTTTAGGAGTTTACAGCAGAAGAAACCTATCTACTAATAATAAGGGAGAGAGAAACCTTATAGATTAAGTTTTTTATTTGGACATGCTCTGGGAAGTTTATTGAAAAATAAAAAGCTACACACAAGTCCATGTAATTGTACCAAATTGTCTGTCAACTGTAACATTTGAATTCAAGATTTCCATGTCTCTGCACAGTTTGTTTTAAAAAAAAACAAACAAGAAAAAGATCCCAAGTAAAAGATAATGGGCATGTTTGGTAAAACTCATCTGAAATTGCATCCAAAATTCCTGCTGTGTGCATCCTATAAAATATTCATAGTCTGTCTTGTGTGTTGTCCAATACCTTTCCATGTAGAAACAAATCCTAACGTTTTGTAAGCTTAATACAGAAAGTAATGTTCATTTGTGTTAGTGGTAAAGCAGAAGTAGTTGCCTTCCCCTCACCTTCTGTAATGCTCTTATCTGTCTTCCTTCTTTAGGCTACGGTGTCAGGCAAGAGTCATTGATCCTGACAGCTGTGACAAAAGTGGAGGAGGTACATGTGCCGGAGGAAAAACATTGGCCTGAAGAATTCCAGGTGCATACTGTTGAGATAAGGGTTACATGTATTAAAGAGTAGGTGAAAATAACAGATTAAGTAAGGACTTCCTGTTGTTAAAATGAATTGCTAGACATGAATTATTTTCAGACTGTTCTATTTAGATAGAGCCGACAGAATTCATTTTAACTTCACAGAGCTAGTTTGTTTCGGTAACCTGTTGGTTTGTTTCATCTGAATGATTCAACTTACCGTCTTTCCATTTCTAGGAGAAAATTGTTACAGTACTCCTTTATCAAGTCAGGAGAGTAATTTTTGTTAATTTTTTGTCATTTTTTTTTAATATAATGGCCCAGTTTTGGATTACTTGTATTCTGCCTTGCCATAACCATCAGGTTTGTGGTTGTTGAGGGCAAGCCTTTATCTTGTCTATTCTCTTAGTCCTCTGCCAAATCTCTGTTTTCTTTTTGTCAGTCTCTATTTCTTTTTCATGTTTTATGCTCTTCGTGCTTTCCATTTCAGCATTTTGTCCAAAGTAGATTGTGAACACAATAGTAATCAATACAAGTTGATCCTTTAGATGCATAGTTCTGTGCCTTCAGCAATAAAGTAGTACTTGCTAATTGACAAGGAAACTCTGAAAATCCCTTATGCAAATGTAAATTCGAGACCAGTTGCACAGTGGGCAAAATCCAACTTTTTTTGCATTAGTACCTTAATGACATAAGTCATCTTATGTTTAAAGTATTTTTGTGATGCAGCATAGGAGGTAGGTTAGCTATATAAATGTGGCACTTTTTGTTTTCATATGTAAAACCCATGAAATTTAGGTTTGGAAAAAACACTTTGTTCAGTGGAAGGCTGGCAGATCTGTGTAGTCAATTTTAATATCTTCCTTTACTTGTATGGAAGAGGATAATAAGGTTCCTGGATCTAAAACTATTCCCTCTTGAATTCCTGGCAGCATGAAATGTAGAGTAACAGCATTAATTCTAGTTGCATGCAAAAGGAATTGTTTTGAAAGATAAACAATCTGACAAACTGTTCAGATTACAATCTTGGAGAAGAGTGACAAACAAAAAAGTAGAATGAGATTATTTTTTCCTTAAGGAGTATTGGGACAAAAAGCAAAATCATTTCTTTTCCATCTATAGCTTGGACACTGCCTAAAATTATAGAATCACAGAATGGTTTGGGTTGGAAGGGACCTTTGAAAACCATATAGTCCCAACACCCCTGCCATGGGCAGGGACACCTTTCACTAGACCAGGCTGCTCAAAGCCCCATCCAGCCTGGCCTTGAACACTTCCACGGATGAGGCATCCACAGGTTCTCTGAGCAACCTGTTCCAATGCTTCCCCCTTGTAGGAAAAAATTTCTAAATGTCTAATCTAAACCTATCTTCTTTTAGTTGTAAACCATTATCCCTTGTCCTGTCACTAAAGGTCTGGAAAAAAGTATCTCTTTATCTTTCTTATAAACCCTTTGTAAGCACTGAAAGGCTGCAGTGAGGTTTCCCTGGAGCCTTCTTTTCTCCAGGCTGAACAACCCCAGTTCTCACAGCCTGTCTTCACAGGAGAGGTGCTCTGTCCCTCTGACCATCTTCATGGCCGTCCTCTGGGCCTTTTCTAACAGGTGTATGTCTTTCCTGTGTTGGGGCCCCAGGGCTGGATGCAGTACTCCAGGTGGCAGTAGAGTAGAGCAGAGGGAGAGAATCATCTCCTTTGACCTGATGGCCACACTGCTTTTTTATGTGGTTTGGGATGCGTTTGTCTTTCCAGGTTGCAAGTATGCAGTGCCAGCACGTATCCAATTTCTCGTTCATCAGTATCCCCAAGTCCTTCTCAACAAGGATGCCCTCAATCAGTTCATCCTCTAGTCTGTATTGATATTGGGGATTGCCAACTATGTAAATCAGTTAGTGGAAGGGTGAAAATTTGTCAGTAGAAATTTAAGATTTCCCATCACCTCTTAATCAGAGAATCTTCTTTTTCCTCTCTCCCCATTAATTGTGCAGCAAGAGGTGGTTGTGGTTCCTGTCTTAGTCTCAGAAAAATGAGACATGTGAAACAGTTCATTCATCTTTGGGGAGAGGTATCCTGCCTACTTATTTTATTTGCCACAGTAAGCACTGATGCTCATTGTCCACTTAATTTTATTTCAACTTGGATAAATGGAAACACTGAATACCTACAGGTGCTAGAAAACAACACAGAACTTTTATCCTAAATTCTTTTCCAGACACATGGGTCACAGAATCACAGAATATTCTGAGTTGGAAGGGACCCACAAGGTTCACCGAGTCCAACTCTTAGCCCTGCACAGGGCATCCCCAAGAATCACACCATGAGTCAGCCCCAACTCCTCAAAGTTTAAAGCATAATTTATGTTGAAATTCCTGTCCCCAACTCCTCAGAAGCTTTCCTTGGGGCTGTTGAAGCTTTGTTGGAGTTCCAGTATTTGGTCAAGGCATGTTTTGTGCACACAGATAAGACCCTCCTGCTCTGCAGCAGACTTAAATTATTGTATGGAAAAGCTCTTACTACTGTATCCTACTACCTAATGAGTTAAGATATGAACCAACAAGTACAGAACCAACAGCAGGAGAGGAAGAACTGTGGGCTCCTTTAGTTAATACATAGCACTGTTTTAATTGTGAATCTGGGGGTCATTAGGGTGTGCTACTTGGGGCTTTTTAGAATTTGATCTGAAAACTAAATTCTTTCGCTTTTGTTTTTTCTTTCCCTTCTGCATTTCATAAAGCCAACTGGAAAAGCTTTTTCTGGAAATCTGATCCGCCAGCCCCTGGTTCATATGGAAAGACTTGAGCTTCTCAGGAACATCTGCAGAGACACTGCATTGAGAGATCTTTCTCACACTGCAGTTTCCAAATTCGTCTTGGACCGAATATTTGTGTGTGACAAGCACAAGATCCTGTTTTGTCAGACGCCAAAAGTGGGCAACACTCAGTGGAAAAAAGTCTTGATTGTTTTAAATGGTATCTACTCTGCTGTGGGTGTGTGGGTTTCTTTGAGGAGGAGGAAGAGAGAACAGAATTGGTCTAATTGGAGCAACACAAAAATGGATTCTTTCTGCATTTCTGTACACTGATATTCAATTTCAGCCTGTCATTCATCACAGTTGCTTCTAGTCCTTTCAAAACATCCCTTTAAAATAAGATAGACCTGTTCTTTCTGTGAAAATAAATATTGTTATTACTTGGCCCAAAAGGGATTTGAGTCATGATGGAGTACCCACATGCATGTGGTAGGCAGGTTTCTTATCTTTGAAGGGGTGGCACTAATTTATAAAATTTGAAAGTATTACAAGGTGTCATAATTCCTAATTAACAATAATAAGAAATTTCTACTAAAGGCCACTGACTTTAATTAGAGTTTTTTAGCCATGAGGAAAGCTACTTAAAACTTGGCAACTGCCATTAGTCTGTACGGATGAAATCTTGTGTATGTTCTATCAGTGAACCATTGTAAGAATTATGAAGGCAACAGTTTGGTCAACAAAGGTATGTTATAAAAGACTGTAAAAAAAGGAGTAAAGGGACTAGTGTGTTTGAAAAATTATCTACAAGGTGAACACTGCCTGTCTACATGTAGCCTACCATCCTCTTCTAGTAGCCTGGTATGCCAATAAAAATAACACATTTCCTCAGGGTTTTGTGCTGTACCACTATCTGTATATGTAAACTTAACATGATCATATTTAACACACCCTTGTTTGACATGAGACCATCTTGCCTGTCTGTGGACCAGGGCAGTGAATTTGCTACAGATATTTGCGTCAGTTGATGTCCTCCTGTTGTTTTGCAGGTGGCATAATTTTCCAAGATCTAGGCAAAACCTGAACATTGTAAACCCAGCTTTCTTGTTAGAAGCGCCCTGCAAACAGCCAGCTCTGCACTTGAGTTTTTGTTTTCTGTACCTTATGTGAACTAGTTTGTGCACCCAGAGAGAAGGAAACAGTCACAAATTGGCAAATGAACTGTGTCCCTCAGCAAGACCTTTGTAGCAAGGAGTATGTGTTTAAAAACTTCAATATTAGTTTCATCTTTGATATAGGGATGGGAGGTAAAACTTGAGCAGAAATATGCCTATATCTATGTGCATGCATATGTCATAATACCTATGAAAGCCACACACAAAGAAAGTACTAAATATGGAATTATGTGGGTGCATTAGAAGTACCTACTCTTACCAGCATGTCAGAGATAACATGCGAAGAATGCCTCAGGAGGGGCAGGGATGTATTTGCTACACTGAGTGGAGGATAACTCATGTCTTAACAGCAGGGAACTTTTCACCTTGGGCTTCCTAGTTCAGTCACGTCAGATAATGATAGAAAATTGTTTCTATATAAACACTTGTCTCTTCTGCCTTAAGCTGCCAGTGTACCAGTATCTGCTGATGAAGGCTACTGCTGCAGTTGACCCAACTTTCTCCTCTTTGGGTGGTTTCAGCAGGCAGGACTGATACTTGAGGGGGAGTAATTTACATCCAAATACATAAGTAGTTATTTGGAGGTTCAGGATGGGGAAATGCAGATGTGGTCTTGGATCTTGATGTCACATACCCTAAAGAATTTTAACAGGTTCTAGCTTTGCAGTCAGAATCTCTCATAATTTAACAGCTTTACACATAGTAACTGTAAATGGTAAGAATACAGAAAAGAGAAAGACATAAATGTGTCGGCCAAAGGCACACACGCTTGCTTTTACTCACTGTTTCTTCCCTTGAAAGAATAACTTGCTCTCTGATTTGGTTTGTCTAGGGGCATTTTCTTCCATAGAAGAGATCCCAGAAAATATTGTACATGATCATGAGAAGAATGGCCTTCCACGTTTGTCCTCTTTCAGTGACTCTGAAATTAAAAAACGGTAAGTGGTGGCTTCCAATGGGTGTGGGCAGAGTTTGGAGTCAGTGGTGGTACGAGCAGTCAGGGGTACAGCTGAAGTCTCCATCTGGAATTGAGGACAGTAGGATTTCTGCTCCACCAGTTGTATTATAGCACTATTCCATTATCCTCACAGATGTTGCTGTGTCTACTTTTCTCCTGGCTTTCAAAGAGAACACCAGTGTAATTTGTGATACAGATAGGTGAGCCAACCAACTCCCTCTGCATATAGGGTTTCCATAGTTCAAAGCATTCGTAATTGTTAGATAGTTGGCTTTCAGAAGGGAAGGTTTAGTTGGAAGGTCCATCCTGATGCCTTGGATGATAAGGATGGATGATGCCTTGGATGATTACTGCTTACAGGCAAGATTGTCACTGCAGGCAGACTTACCGGGATTGAACTAATTAGATTTGAAACGTTAGTACTTCTTAGCCTGAGAGTAGTCTGTTCAGCTGAACCACTTTGTCTTCCTGTTTGGATGCTTCTAGTTAATTTGAGAGCCGAAAAAATACTCTGCAGTAGAACATTCTACATTACTTTGGCTAGATTTTTAACTCTCTCTGCTCTCATCTCTACTAGAGCCTATGCCATATGTAATCCCTGTGAGGGGTGGCAACATGGAGAGAACAGGACATAAGATGGCAGTGGACACTTGTAAATATGTGCTTACAGGGGGTTTGTGTGTATTAAGCCATTTTGAAGAGTCAGCCCCTTATACATGTGTCAGCTGCCAGTAGAGCTCAGTGCAAGGTTTGTTGCATGCAGTGGCACAAATACATTTATCACAGCAGTACCTGTGGAATTGGAGTCACTTGTGTTGATACTGTGCAAGAGAAGATATTGACACTAAGTTCTTGAGAACGTGGATGTGTTCTCCCTCCCTGTGAATAGCCCTGTTCATCTGCAGGATGAGCCATAGTTAGGATATTTAAAGTTGAATGCCATTATGATTTGGGTTGTTGCATTCAGCTTATGACAGAAGCTGTGCTGGAGATGCATAACATGGGATTGGTTGGGAATTCTGAATTTATCAGAGAATTTAAGTGTACAGAGAGGAGATGGTGTGGATTTGTTGATCTAGTTTACTAACCTCTAGCCCTGCCTGGCTAGGAGTAAGTCAGGAGAACCTGAAGACTGATTTAAGTGCTTGTAGAGGCTGAAAAGAGTCCATCCACTTATTTCAGTGAGGGCTGGGCTCTCAATCTCCTTTTTTGGCTATTTACTGAGATAAACTTTGTTTTCAATTTATTTTAATCTCTGACTACAGAATATTACATATTACAGTATCACAATAATAATGTGAAATTCTGTTGAAAACTGTAGTCTCATGTTTCAGTGATGTTGTCAGCCATTACTGAAAGCATGACAAAACAGTAAATAAAATGGTAGATTTTTTTTTTTACTTAAGCAGCAATTTCTCTTATTGCCTGCCAGTGAAAAATGCAGCCCTCTGTATGCATTTAGCTGCACCAAGGGACTTTTCCCCTTGTCTTTATGTATTTTGCTTTTTGAGCTTAATCACATGGCATTAAAAATACCTTTGATTTGGAGCTTTCAGCATCTTTTATCTCCTGTTTATGTTCTGAGATAAGCTAATCTCCTCCAGTTGAATAAAATGTGAAAACTAGGATAAACTATTTCCTCTTTGTACCGTATACAAAAACTGCTAGTAAGAAGACACAAATTGTATTTCTAGTCCTATTAATTATAATATTACTAGACTATCCCAGTAGTGTAGGATTCACATTGACATTTGTGTGGTCAGTTTATGTATGTTTTGTAAGTATATGCTAAAAAGAATTTAAACACTTAGCTAAACATGTTCCTTAATTATTTAATTTCTTTTTTTTCTTCCTCTGTTTAGACTGAATTTATACTTCAAGTTTTTTATTGTTAGAGATCCATTTGAAAGACTTATTTCTGCATTTAAAGACAAGTTTGTGCACAATCCTCGGTTTGAACCTTGGTACCGGCATGAAATTGCTCCCGGCATCATTCGTAAGTACAGAAAGAACCGCACAGAGACCAAAGGGCTGCAGTTTGAGGATTTTGTGCGCTACCTCGGTGATCCCAATCACCGATGGTTGGATGTTCAGTTTGGTGACCACATCATTCATTGGGTAACATATGTGGAACTTTGCGCTCCCTGTGAAATCACTTACAGTGTGATTGGACACCATGAAACCCTGGAGGACGATGCTCCGTATATCTTGAAAGCAGCCGGCATAGACCACCTGGTATCATACCCCACCATTCCACCAGGCATAACAGTGTACAACAGAACAAAAGTAGAGCGGTATTTTTCAGGAATTAGCAAGAGAGACATAAGACGCCTCTATGCACGATTTGAAGGTGATTTTAAACTCTTTGGTTATCGGGAGCCAGATTTCTTGCTGAACTGACACCTGGGATAAGCTCTGGAGAAGTGTCTCATGGATTCATCTAAACCTGCGTGAATACCAGCTGCAATGTTGACAGAGAATGACCATTTGTTTTCTAGCTTTTTGATGTTGCTCCATTTTTCAGTGAAATATTTGTCATATGAACAAGTAGGGGCTTACAGTTGTTGTTTACCGACCATGTTTTCAGTATATGACATTGCAATATGTTAGGAATGGTGTCTCTGTTATCTGAAATACAGAATTTCACTTGGCCCTTCTCCCCTCCAGGAAAAAAAGAGGGAGAATAAATGGGCTGTGATCTTGCTCTCCTTCTCCCAGACAGAATGCCATTTTTGAAATGTTGTGAAGTATTTATAAAGATGGCAGTTTCGCTGTAGGTTAACTCTGACATGTGGGTAAACGTGATGATTCATACTCATGAGGAAGTAGTGTAGTCTCCCATGAGCTTTGTAAATGAGAGGCCAGTATAGGACTAAAAATTGACAAAATTGTCTAGGTTCTGTCATGTGGCTGCTATAACTGTAATGCTGATCTAATCCCACTCTTGTTTGTCAAAAAATGAACCTAATTAGACAGACGCTTTAGCGGTGTTAAAAATGGGACTGGTTCCAGACCCCAGTTGTCTCCGTATTTTTGTCAAGTGTTTACTGTACTTACTACTGATCTATTGAGCCTCATAATTCTGCTTTTGATTTTTGAGATATTATTTAATTCCTGGCTGTGTAAGTTATCTGAGAACACCAGATGCAAATGGAACATAGAGGAAATATGAAACTGCAAGGGAAACTTCAAGGAAAAATAAAGTATCCACTGTATTTGTGGGAGCACATATAGTAATCACGAGATGCTCTCACACAATATAACTTGTTTTTATTTCTAACAGTTAAGATTAATAAAGAAGTCACAAAAGCAAGATGTCATATTAAAGAGCTGCTAGAGTTACTTGGATTAACCATCTACCTTTTTCTTATATCCAAACTTGCTCAATGTTCAGTACCTCAGACAATAGAAAGTTTATCCCTCTCTGAAAATCCATCTCCCTACTGCTAAGGGAGAAAAGAAGACAGGATGAATCATTGATTTTTTTTCAGTGATTCACTGCCATGATGTCCCAACTCAAAAATGCCCAACATCTCTGTTACCAGTGGAGTGGGTTGGGTACTTGCCAGGAGTTTGAATGTCACTTAAATTTGTGTACCCATTTTATGTGTTAAAAAAAAAACCAGAACTGAGTGGATGCAGCAATCATATTTGCCTGTGCTTGCATTGTGTCTCATAAAGAGCAGATTCTTGTTTGAATTCACCAGCAAGAAAAATTGGTGTGCTGCCCCCTCATCCTGCAGGCCATGAGAGAGAGAGAGACCACGTATCTGAAATACAGGAATTGCTCTGTCACAGTGAGCATGTGAACTGTATTTTTGAAATCATAGTCCCAATAGAGTTATTTGCAGATCAGCATAATGTTGGTGGCTAGAAATGCTAATGATGGCCAGTGCTATGGAATCTGCTTTTATATCCAGCCACAGTATGTCTTTGATAGCTTCCTGTATTAACACAAGGAAACATCTTGCACTTGTGTAAAAGGAAAGCTGTGCCAAGCTGACATGTGCTGCTACCCACAAAAAGGAAGCCCTGTTGGAGCTGGAAATGATTTAAGAAAGATCTCAAAAGACAAATTGAAATAAGGGAGAATCATTAACTGGGCATCATCAGCATGAGAATAGTCCAGGGTGGCAAAGCTGGCAGGTAGGATATTTTTCAGGAGGATTTAAAAAAAAAAAAAAAGGCAACAATTACAGTGCCCTAACTTGTTAGTTCTTAACCAATGATAAAAAAGATGTTAACATCTCCAGGTTTTTCTGTGGTTTTCTTAATATGGGAACTTAGCAAAATGCACTGTTAAACGCATTTTGGAGCTAATGACCTGACTGATTACCTCGCTGCCAATTTAAAATGTAACAGTAAATAATGTATAGTAAATTCAGGCCTTAAAGTTTAATTCTAATAAAGATAAAATAGACTTGTTTTCCTTTGAAAGCGTAAGCTACTGATCACACAGAATGCCAGTGTATGTTTTTATTTTTCTTGGTAAAATACTTAATGTATTGATTGCTTAAAAATTGCCAGGTGGAAAGTGCTACGTAAATATTAAGTAATAATATTTTTTACTAATAGCTTTCTCTGCATTGAGTTCTCTTGGACATCTATGAAGAGAGCTATGGACTGACCTAGGCAGAGGTGTGTACTGCTCTCCCTTCTCTGTGTTCCCACACTTTTCAGGCTGTAATGCTTGTTATCGTTTCTTCAGTTCAAATGCAGAGTTTCTCCTTTCAATGATACCTTCCTGAGCTATGTTTTCTTTCTAGAAGTGTGGAGCTTTTTTCCTTACATGGCTGAAGTAACAACGGCACAATTTTGGTGTGACTCTTAAGGAAACTTGGATACCACGAAGGTCCTTGCCAAGGTATGGTAGAGTTCTCCTTAAGTCGTTCCAGTGCAGGTAGGGTGGTCAGAGCACACTGTGCTGGGGAAGAGGCTCTTGCCATGATAGTTATGATGAATTAGGTCCTTGTGGTTTGTTTTAGCTTGACTATACTCTACACAAGGCTTTTACAAATGTAGTCTCAGTGGCATGCATGAATGTCTTTTGCCTGTTCAGATGCCATTCGCATACCACTTTCAGATGATATTTATGTCATACTGTTTGAACTGCTGTCCCAGATCGTTCCTTCTCTTTTTTTATTGTTACTGCTTCAGAAAACAAATTCATATCCTGACTTTGTGCATCTCTGTCTCTTTGTTGTCTCTTCTGAGCAGCTTTTGAATCCTTTGGCCCATTTTAACCACATTTTACACAGGAAAGTGGAAGGATAGTGAGTTGCAGCAATATTCTTGAAAATTCTTTGTACATTACAGAATCCATGCTATATGTTAGCTCTAGGTAAAATATAGACAGGAAAGAGTTTTACTGTGTCTGCTCGTATGGAGCTCCTTGTTTCTAATGGACTCCCTTCGCTAGTGCTCAGTTTGGCCTCTTATATCAGCTAACAAAGACAAACATTAAATTAAAATGTATTCCATAGGTCTGTTATCTTGACATTCCTAATAAAATTGAACTGATTGGGGTTTTTTTTGGTATCTTGGTGGTGGGGGTTTGTCTTCCTTGTGAAAATGGATCCAGAGTTCACTTGCTTGTGAAACAACTTTATGGCAATGCCTGTCCCCTTTTCTTTTAACTTCAGCACACAGTGCATTACCACTGGTGTGCTTTCTGGTTGCATGCCATGAAGATGTTTTTCTGTAGTTAAAAATATATATGCATTTTTTAAGTTTGGCAACTGTTCTGCCGAACAAGTAGTAATTCAAAAATGTCCTGAAAATACATATTTCTCACCAAAAAAATGTTATTTTCCGATTCATGCGCAGCTGCTGCCCTCTTTGTACTGGGGTAGTGGTTACCTGCTGCTCCATGTGTCTCCATTCTAAGATCAAGGAAGCCATCAGACAGCTCTGGATTTTCTGCAACATTACTTTTTCCTTGAGGTCTTAATAACTTTGTTGGTTGGGAAAGCCGCCTTTGATCTTATCTGTGCTCCAGAAAGTTTGCTGAGAAAAAGAGTGATTGTATAGGGATTGCTTAAGCTTATTTTCTCAGATGAAAAGGGATGTCTTGTCAGTACATCTGCCTGTATCTGATATCTCTTAATTGACAGAGAGAGTGTGAATGATCTTTCTGCTTAATGGCCCTGTAGTGATTTACGCTAAGCCCCCATCCTATTATTACGGAAACGTGAAGGGATCTGGAAGGAGGTGTAAATTCAATGTGTGCTTATTTTAAACATGAAGGTGTAAAGGAAACTTGACATGGGAGTTGGTTCCTGAATATTTAGCACGTCCAATTACTTGTTATGTGTCATCTGCAGAGGCTGATGTGGATTCTTTGTGGCCTGTGCTTGAGAAGATTTATGGAAGGTAGAAACAGGCTTGTGGGTGGTGGAAAATTCCCTTTCAGCCCAAGTTAGCTGTGCATGTTCCTGGGCTGCTGCCTTGGGGAAGGTTTTAGAAGGAAATGATCCTATTAGCAGCAAAGCCTGCAGTGCTTGGGCTGGTGAGTGGAGTGCCTCCCTCCTGGAGGAGGAGTGAGTTGGGCTCCCGCTAATGTGTGCAGCAGCCAGCTTTGGTGCGGCCTTGTATAAATCTCTATTTTTGTGCTTGTAATGCAATTGTGTGCAGCTGAGCTGTCAGCTTGGTTTCCTGTGTGTAGCAGTAGCCTGAGGTGCCTCGTCTCATCACCACCAGAGCAGCTTTGATAGGCCTGCAGCCTGTTTTGCTGTGCAGCAGGAGACGTTTCCCTTATGAAGTGAGCAGCATTAAGCCTGCAGCCATGCAGCTGGTGGCAGCTGGCTGGTGAAAGCACAAAATGGTGCTGTTTGGGGCTTCCTGCTGTAAAATCATCATTTTCCCTTTTAATCCAGGCAGGAGTGAAAGGGAAAGAAAGATGTGTGTTTGCTTTGAGTCATAAAAAAGAGCCATGCTGATAGAAATTCCAGACTGGAAAACCCAGGCAAGGCCATGATGTCTGGGAGAGCAATGCTGACAAAAGCCATGGGCAATTGTTTCAAAGCCCCCAGAAATGCTGGACTCCATGCTGAAGGAAGGTTGCTGAAGCTTTATGGGAGGTGTCAGAGGAGAAAGTGTGCTCCCCCATATGATATGTGTGCATGCCAGAGGAGCAGATGCTGATGGAACAGCATGCACATGGCAGGCTGAAAGCATGAAGCATCTGCTATGGGTGTCTGTTTGAAATCACAGAAAGGATTAAAAAAAGAGGGTGGGAAGGAAGTAAGGAAAAAATATTCCTGAAGGTTGCACCCATGGAAATACAGTACCCACTACTAACTGCCAGAAACACCCTGCCCTGAATGTGTACAAATAATTTCTGAGCAGTTTGAGGGACAAATGCAAATCTGCAAATGGGAGAGTAAACATGGATCAAAGGGCATCTGCACATGCTCTGGAAAGTGATTTAATACTGAGAACCTGGCCAAGACTCCCAATTGTGCCTAAGTAAATGGATCTCATCTAGGAAAAATGTATAGCTATGCTGGAAGCATACAAAGAGAGAAGAAAAAGCTCTTGTGGGACAACTGGCTCTCTCAACAACTAAGTGTTATGCACCTGCTGTGATTTAAGACATAGGAACATTTTGTCTTGTACATCTTTTTTTTTTTTCCTCTTGTCTACAGCCTTTCTGTTTTATTCAGTTTTGTTTCCCAGAGAGGTCTTTGGATGATAGCACAGTATGACATGTCATTTTTCTCTTGTCAGAAGGGCGGAAGAGGCTGTAGGAAATACAAAATGTCCTCCATAATTTTGAGGAACACAAAGAGAAAATTGAGGGAGTTATCAATCATGAATGACCTGTGGTGACTGTGGAACATCAAGATTGTATGACCTACTTCTTAGATGTTTCATGAGTTGGGAAGGAGTTCACTTATGGAAAAATTATCACTGTTCCCTTCTGTATTTGGAATCTTTGTTCTTATGTTTTGAATAGGTCCCATTAAGGTTTTACAGCAAGTAAAATTTGAAGTCTGCCATCACAAATCTTTGCTTTGGATCCACTTATTTTGGTCTCATTCTACTTTAAGCATTTTGTAGAGTAAGAGTTGACTCTGCACTTACTCTTGATTTCTTACTGTCCTTTGCAATGCTGTAGCATTTGTACTTGTGAAAAGAAAGAAGGCTCAGCAAATACTCTGGAGAGAACAGGATTCCAAAGTGGACTTTTATTTGTATGCTGCTTTCGTCTGCCAGCATCTGCTTTCCTTTCATTATCTTTTCAGTTTAGCTCTTTGCTGTAAAACCCATTGGGGTATATATCTGTGGTTAAGATTACAGATTTAGAAATGCATGAGAGGAAAGGGATTAGGAACAGAGTTGCAGCAAGAAAGAAGTAGCATGAGTAAGGGGCTTCCACACTCCCTTTCACAGGTTTTTTTTTTTCACATACCTTTTGCTCCATCTTGTTTGACTGCTTTTAGGACCTGGGTTCTTGGCCTTATGGTCAAGTGTAGTGGATAGCGTAGGTGGGTTTCCCATTGGTGTCTTAGTGGCACACATGCACACACTTGCTTTTCTCTGGTAGAAGCCGGATAGGTTCTCACAGGTGACACCTTTGTCCCATCAAATGTTACAGCACTGCATAGCAAAGATGGAGCAAAGGTGTTGTTTCCTCACTTTCTGAGCAGTACTAGTGTGTTGTTTTACTTCTCTTGACTACTAGACAGCATAAACATAATTTTGCTTTTTTGGAAGATGACCAGTGATAACAGCAGTATTTTAATCAGGTTTTAATTTCAGCACACTGTTTAAATACATCTATCTCTATGTGACAGCAAGGTACTGCAGTAAATTGCAATTGGTTTTTGTGGGTTTAGAGTTGACTTAGTAGATCACTGGAAATGCCATTCTGATGGAAAACAACTTCATTGCATTGCTACTATCTCCATGTAAGGGTCTGTCATATGATTGCTTGCCAGTCACAAAAAAATTACTTCATTAGATAGTGATATTTTTTTATTGTAATCCTCTTACTTGTGGATTTGAGTTTTTAAGATAGAGCCTGGTAGATTTGTCTTGTGCAGTCTTCTGTTCTAAAGTAATGTTGGCAGAGATTTCATACCTCTGTTATTTTGGGGCCTCTTTCTTCAGCTTCTAGTTGGAGCTGTTTCAGGTTTAAACACTTTGCATTGGAAAGTATGTAACTGGACTATAGGTACACCAGAAGGGCAGTGTGAAGGCTTTCATGAAGAACTACAAGCCACATGTTACACTACAGTGTAACATGGCTGTGAGAAAGCTACAACTCAATTCTGCATGCATCCAGATAAATAATTCCAGTAGTGGCCAGTAAATATGAATAAGGTGACTAAGGCTGTGGGATGGCCTTGCCTTGACCTCATTTCCAGTTCTCATCAGGTGTGACCAGGGGGAATTAGCAGAGATGCAGAGCTGCTGGCATTTGAGCAGAACAACCAGAAACTATTCAGCCTAAGAAAGGAGAGGGGGTATAATTCCTGTCTAAATCTGTACTGGGACAAATGAAGCAGTGGGAGAAGCTCACATCCAGAGAAGGAGGGGAGCCAGAAGACAATGCAGTCACAGACAAACCAGTCTGAGTTGGCCAGGAGCCAGCTGAAGCTGGAAAATGGGAGGAGATTTCCTATCCTGAGGCTCTGTGTTGTCATTTTGGTGTATACAAAGGAAGCAAAATAATAACAGGCTGCTGCGCCACTGTGTTCAAGCAGCAGAGGCCTTGACTTCATAGAATCATAGGATCATTTAGGTTGGAAAAGACCTCTAAGGTCATGTCCAGCCATTAACCTAACACTGCCAGGTCATTACTAAACCATGCCCATGAGTGCCACATCTACATGGCTTTTAAATACCTGCAGGGATGGTAACTCCAGTACTCCCCTGGGCAGTCTGTTCCCATGCTTGACAACCCTTTCAGTGAAGAATTTTTTTCCTAGTATTCATTTTAAACGTCCCCTGGCACAAATTGAGGCCACTTCCTCTTGTCCTGTCACTTGTTACTTAGGAGAAGAGACCAATACCTCACTACAGCCTCCTTTCATGTAGTTGCAGAGTGAGGCCCAGTGATCTGTGGCTGTGAGAGGACAGCAAAGCAGGGTTGGTGTGTGTGCTGGGTGATCCAGCTGAGAGGAAGAGGATCAGCAGAGGCAAGTAGGGCCAATCTTACACAGCCATGTACATTCAGTTCAGTCTTGTATGCCAAGGGATGGGTTATATATCTGGAGATATATATATATGAAGAGATGTTGCCATCTCCTGCCTCATCATCTTTAGCTCTTGTCCATCACATTTGGAAATGATGAAAGAAATGTCAAATTTTGAAAGGACCCAGGAGCACAGAGTCAATTCCCTGACTTTGTTTTTAGTGAAAAGTTTATGGTTTTTGTGGAAAGCTTCCCCCTGTCCGTGTCTGAGCTGATGTCTGACACAAACCGAAGTGACTTGGTAGGAAACAAGACAGAAGGTAAAGAGTCTCATGGAGTAACTTCTTCATTTTTGGGATCCCTGGTCTCTCTCCCTTCCTAATCCAAGGGAGAGGCTGGACAGTGTGCTAAAACTAGACTTCTGCTCCAAGTCCAGATATGCTATCTCTAACTGGCCAGACTGACTTGAACATAGCACAGTACAGGCAGATGTCATGGCTTGGAAGGACCTCTACAAGGCATCACTGCTGTAGGCTCTTCTGATCCCACTCAAACAGGTATCCCCTCCAGAAAATGAATCATGAAGCTTCAATCCACCTCCTCTTTCCCGTCCCTGAAGGGGAGAATAAGGAGCACTTTCTGCAGAGTGGAACTGCCATCATCAGACATGAAGAAGCTGTCGCTGGAGGGACAGCGTATTAAATAAGTTTTATTGATGACTGAATCCTGTAAACAAAACTTGTGCTATAAGGGTAAGAGTACTGAAGGTATTTGTAACATGTTTAGAAAAGGTGAAAAGTTCCTGTAGGAGACAGAGCAGGACTACAATATTTATGGCTTTATTATCAGCAGATACCCTTAAAAGAGAATTGTAACCTCTGGGTTCAGTCATGCAGAGTGAACTTAGCATGTAGGCTGCCAGTGCTTAGAGCTAACACAGGGTACACCAAATATTGTCAGGAGCTTAATTTGATGCATTGTTTTAGTTTTTCCCTGACACACAAACCATCAGAGGTGTATGTGTTTGCCATCGGTGCAGCAACCTAATGCTCCAGACCGCAAATGGTACTTTCATTTGCCATCTGAAACTTCTGAGATGTAGTTGAGGGCTTTCTTTGTAAAGTTTTATTCTGAAACATACTGAGTCTGCTAGGCACTTTACTTGAGCTAAAGGAACAGAAAGATTTAGTGTAGTCTGCTCTACCTGAGAGAGAGTCAGGGAACCTGGACTTCTGTGCAGTTACTTGAGTTTTGCTTTGTTTAACACCTGTTACTTAAGGTAAAACAAATCAGGCCTGAAATTCCACAGAGTGGGAGGTGGACGAGAAGTAAGGGATTGACTGTGCAGGAAGACTTGCACTAAGAACCTGTGAATGACGCTGAAGCTGATTGGATTTGCTTTGCTTTTTCTGTTGTGGATTTTTTTGGGGGGGGGAGGTTGTTTTATTTTTTATTTGTCTGCTTGTTTATTTGGTGGTGGTGGTTTATGTGGTTTGTTTGTTTGTTTGTTTGTTTGGCCTATGTCTAGAAATTTACATTCAGGAAGTGATGAGTTTATTTATTATTTTCCACAGAATTCATGTCTCATTCATTGTACTGGAGAAATGGAGCTCTTGGCTTGAGCAGGTCTTGAAGGCAATTAAAATGCCTGTGGTTCTGCTTTGTTACCTCTCTCAGAAAATAGAAGGTGGATACTAAGAGAGGGGAGAACTGCATGAAGAAAAATTATGATCTTACAATCTGCCAGCAGTTGCTGCAAAAGTTTTGCATGATGCTTATTATGTCACCAAACCCTGACTCTCACTAATCATGTCACTGGTTACAGGTTCCTTATTCGTTAACTGCAAACCTTCAGATATGACATGTATGAGCCCTGTTTGTTTGCAGCTGCAACTGAAGTCAGACAAGGATGGAGTCTGAATAAGATACTTAGGTTTAGGTACGTCAGCTGACACTCCAAAATGGGTGGTTTTTCTTTCTTAGGGCCTTCTGTGCAGTAGATAACAGGCATTTTGGAAAAATAATTACTGGCTGGAAAAAGAAAAGATGGGGAGTTTCTCAGTCCTGCTCTGGGCAGTGTCATATAAACATGCCCTGAAAGGACAAAACTAAGCAGAGGAAAGCTGCTCAGCCATGAAGGAGGAGAAACAAGCATAATGCATAGCTGTAAGGTGAAAGGGAGCCAGGACTAGCAGGCACATTTCCCTGGAGCCCAGAGTTGCTGGTATTAATGTTGGCTATGAAATCACAGACTATCCAGAGCTATCTATCCACAGACTATCTATCACTTCGTGATAGAAGTTACAGTGTGGGTCAGGAGCATTCCTGTGAAATAAAGCTCTGACTGGCCATTCCTTTGATGCTGTGGTTCAAATGTCTTGTTCCTCGGGCACAAGAAGTGGGCTCCTCAGATGCATGTAAGCATCTAACATACCATGCTGAACAGAAACCCCTTGAGTATGGATGTAGTAACCTCAGCACCCTTGGCTCTGCAGATCAGCTCCTAGGATCTCTCTTAGTAAATTCACACCTGTTCAGGCCACTCTAACTTCAGTGCTACTGATCTTTTGACCTTAGCTTTGCACCCTTCATACTCAGGTTTTGGGGAAAAGGGGGTTGGTATGAATAAGGATGTATACCAGTGGGCATGGGCTCAGGGTACTTCTTAAGGGCCAGTCACACTAGTTTGCTCTGGTGGTGAATATGTGAAAGGCATGCACCAGAACCACAGTACAGAATCTGGGATATAGCATAGATAAGGAGACTGACCACTTCAGGAAAGCTTGGGAGAGAAAAATAACAGGACTGAAATCCAACAGGGTGGGAGATGGAGGAGAAGCAAGGGACTGACTGTGCAAGAAGACTGGCATTAAGAACCTATGAAGGATGCCAGGGCTGCCATTCATCTCAATCTGAATTCCAGGAGGAATTTGCTCTGTGAGTCTCTTATGGTACGTGCATTAATGCACTCCACAAGTCTTCATACACTGCATGAGTTTTCCTCACAAATACTTGGGGCTAGAGGGTGGTGTGAGTATAAGACTGCTGCTGATCATCAGTGGAAAATCATGGAGATCTCTGATGATGGGGAAAAAGACTAATACTAGTGAATTAGGATCTAGGGAGCAGCAGGGTGAGCAGCCTCTCTCCGTCCGTTGGGTGGCAAGAATCACACAGCACATGCCCTGGGAATCCATTTTCAGACTCATGAAGTACCGGGTGGCCAGTCAGGACCAGTCAGCATGGCTTCACCACATGCATGTCACTCCTGGTCAGCCTGGATGTGCAGGAACAGCTGGCTCTGGAAACATGGGGACAGCAGTGGGTATCATTTATCTTGTCTCTAAAATGTCTTTTGATGTGGTGTCCCACAGGACTCTCCTAATGAAATACAGGGTGGGTGAGGGAGCGGGAAGATGGATTAGAAGTTGTCCAGATTGCCAGACTCAAAGGTAATAATCAATGACTCAATGTCCAGGTGGCAAAGCATAGTAAAAAGAGTGTCCTAAGGTCAATGCAAAGGGTCAGTATTATTTCATATGTTCATCATTGATCTCGGATGACGAGCCAGAGCATACCTTCAGCCGTTTTTGAGGATGGCATTAAATTGTGTGCTGGGCAGGAGAAGGCTATGCTGGATGGTAGAGCAGCAGTGGAAAACCTGAGGGCTGGGCTGGTGGAAACCTCTTGAAACTCACTAAGAAGTGCAGAGTTCAGCACCTGGGTTAGAACAATCCAGGCATCAGTACAGGCTGGAGACCAACCTGCCGGGGAGCACACTGTATATAAACTTACCCCGCCATCCCTTTTATACACTGTATCTTCCTCAGCTGTACAGACTGTGTTCTTAAACTACTAAACAGGTAGCAATGGTGGGTCAGTGCTGGAGCATGTGCCCAGGACAGCTGAGAAATTGCCATCCTTGGAGGTGAAACTCAGTTGTACACAGCAACCTTCTCCAGTGAGTGCCTTCATCTAACTCTGTGTTTTTCCCTGTGTTGAACAGGGTTTGTAGCAGATGATCTCCAGAGATCCTTCACAATCCACATTGTTCTGTTACTGTGGTCTAGGGAGGCAGCAAGCATAGTTCTCCTCAACTTACTGCTTACCTTTACCTTTCTGTCCTTTTTCTCTTGAAAACAGAAGTTATATGGAGGATGAGCCCATGGAACATGTAGTTCCATGAAGTGACCTGTGCAGAAGGTGAAATGCTTGCCAAGTGCCGGTCACTGTAAGTGGGCTAGAAAGGAACATTTAGTGATCCTATCTGCTGCTAGCTTTTTTTCTCCATCTGATTACTCTCTCCAACCTCTCGGCATGCAAGCAAGGCTCTTTGTAGAATTCCTTGCATTCAAAACCCCCTTTTTGAGACACAAAGAAAGCAACATTTGCTTGGCTGTACTCTTGACCTTCTTACCTTGTTTTCCACCACCACCTTCGTACCCAGGCAATGTGATCTCCTGCTCACACGTTCTTTTCCAAGTAACATAGACTGGGTGTGGTGTGCTGAGCAGAACACAAACAGCAATTTCACTTGTCAGGGAGTTCCTTTGGCCTGACAGCTCATGCTGTTGACTCACTGGGAGGTTTTTAACCTGGAGTGCTACTGCTATGGGACGCAGTTTTACTGGAGGACAGTGCCTCTGGAACACCTGAATGGCACTGTGCGTGTGCTGTGCTGTGCCTTTCAAAGAAACACAGTAAGTGCTTGATGGCTGCTACTCATTGCCTTGATTGACACCCACATAGAAACTGGAATGTTCAGTGTATGGTAGGAAGGGAAGCCACTGTTAGTAATCCTTTTACAGTTGCAGAAGCCATAAGGTATTTGTGTGAAGGTAATGAAATGTGCATGGAGAAAATCCTTGTAAATCGGTAATGATTAGCTTACATCACTATTGCTTATTTGGCCTATCGTGGGGGTTTTTGGTCATTTTATGGGTTGGGATGAGGGCCAGGGTCAGACTTTGGAAACAAAGAGAGTATTTTTAGTTAATTAAGAAAAATTATGCTTGAGTTCTAAATTAAATCAGAATACCCTTAAGCTGCCCTGCTGCGAATGCTTTTACACAGATCTCCTGGCAGCGAGTCAAGCATTGTCACCACTCCTCCACTCCTGTGCCTAGTATTTGTTATTTAGGCATGTACTTCGGGATTTCTGGTGAAGACAGGGCATTATTAATGCTGCTGTGCAAGCTCTGAGTGAAACTTCACCCAAACATGGGCAAACAACTCCAAGAGAGACTTGTGAACCAGAATGACCACAGAGAAGCTAGGGAAAAGTTGTGTTAGGGATCTCTGTCCTGGACTGATTCACAGGTTGTACAGAGACTCTGTAGTCATCTTTTCTGACTTTCTACATCACACAGCCATTAAACTGTACTCCTGAATTGACTCTGTTTTGACCACAGGTGCACATTTAGGAAAGGGGAGGAGAAAGGAACCTGACCTGAATTTACAAAGGTTCATTACCAGAGAAGTCGTCACAGCTCTTGGTAAAAGGTCTTAGTTTTAATTACCTTGACAGGTACTTACCTTCCATTATCATCACAGTTAAATATTTATTATTCATTTGCACTCTAAACTTTCTTCAAGCTTCATCTGATCAAATGTGGGATGCTTCAGTTCACTACAGCCAGGAGATTAGATGTGATGTCTGTTCTGGCATAGATGCTGGTGGAGGATCCTGCACCTTACCACAACAATCATCAGAGGTGGGAAGAACTGGGACTGACTTGTAGCAGTGGGGTTTATGTCCTAGTACTCTCATGTACATCACCACTCTAGTAATCCTCATGGAATAAGGCTCTGTTCTTGGCATGCACTGAAGAAACATTCAGCTTTTCAACTTCTTTGACCTTGTATGTCAGTCCCATGATATGTGGGCTGAAGAGAAATGGAAAGGGATAAATTAAAAGAAAAAAAATCGCATTGTTTTGTTTCTCAATCCCTGTTTCCAGAAATTTGTTTTAAAAATCAAATCAAGCTGACCTAGCAGGGAATTCAAGAGAGAAGCATTAGGATGTCTTTTATTCCTTCGTGGTGTAAATCTAAACCCCTGGCATGATATCCAGAAGACATTTAATTTTGCAGCTATGTAACAGCAGTCTGTATCTTTCTGCAAATCACTTGCATCTATTCACACTTAATGACACTGTTGTTTGCTCTCTTTGACCTGACAAACCAGAGACATGAGGATTAAGTTTCCAGACACCGTGAGTCTTTTTTCCTAGTGACCAATTTGAATTTCAGGTGGAAGTGAGCTAGTTGACTGCCTAGTTAGATATGGCACACCTTTCTAGCCTTGAATATAGTTGTAAGTCATCAGTGACACCTGCCTGTATTACTTTACCTGGTTAGCTGACACTGACTCTGTGGTCCATGAAATCTGCTGCCTTTATTAAAGGATTGGGTTTGCTGCCCCACCTAGAAAAATAAAGACATTGAAAGACACCATCTAAATAATGTTTACAGAGGATTTGAGCCAAGCAGTCTGGGGAGAAGAGACTGCTATAACAAATCAGAGTAGTGTGTAGTCTGCTGATTACTAGTTTAATAAAACCAGAAAGTAGGTGTGTGTATGTATGCAGGGAGGATTAAGACTACATATTGTGCATGGTTTGCTTGAGAGTAGGCTGGAAAAGGATTTATTCATGTGATAATCAGTAAATGAATGGTCAGCTTTAGCAGTCAGCTATGGATATTCCATAATAGGACTTTATAAGAATGACCATTTAAAATGCACCTCCCTATAGCCCTTAGAAGTAAGTACCATGTATTTCCATGACTGAGAGACTACAAATTTTTTACTTATGTTGTTGCATGAATAGAAGAATGAGCTTTATGTATGAGCTTCACACACATTTGAAAGCCGTATCTGGTTCTGCATGACCCTGCTAGCTGTTCAGACTACATTTCACTGGAAACCTTAACAGCTTTAAGAGATCTCATTCTAAATATCTTAATGGAAGACACTCTTGTGTTTTTACTTATTTTAGTCACTGCTGCATTCATTAAAAAGTATATTTGAATCAAAATGGCTACAAACGTCCTACACTTATTTTTGTACTTTCCATGTAAAAAAGGTTTTTGCCTGTATGCTAGCTAACACACTGCAAATGCAATTAATCACAGAAGTGTTTTTCCCTTCTTGTCTTAACTTCTTTCCAAATAATTAGTTTTAACTGGGGCAATGGTGATTATTACACAGGCATTCACTTCCCAGTGTTCTTCTTTTGTTCCCGAACAGGGTGATTCACAAAATAGCCACTTGTTCATGGTGGAGTCAATACCTACATTTTGCTTTTTCAGTTCTTTTGATAGGGTTGCATTCAGATATTTCATTAAAGGGGCTGATCTAATCCTTTGAAGTTTTACTATTGGCTTCCTTAAATCTGGATTAGTTTTAAAACTAATAATTCTTAGCTGGATAACACCCAATGAATCTGGATGGTGAATAAAGCAGCATAAAGGATTATCTTTGTTGTGACTGTGCCAATCTACATGCACATAACCTTATTTTTGGCTGTGAACTCCCTTATGTGATCTTGTTTTTCTTCAGTAATTAATGCATGAGTCCAGTGGACATAGGTTAAAAAAATAATCAATCAAACAAAGCAAGGATTTTATCTTTTCTTTTTCTACTTCTGTTCTTCCGTCTTTCTGGTCCTGTGGCTGAATCCAGTGTTTTTTGCTTAAAAGGCTCTCCAACTTGGAATCTTGCTAATTTCTTCAAAGCTAAAAGACATTTGAGAAGACATCCCAGGTGCCTGAAGGAGCCTGTTGTGTTTCATCTCCCCATGGCACTGCTGCTATAGAAGCTTAAAAGTGCTTGCCATCTTCAGCCTCTCCTTCCCCAGAGACTGCAGCCTCTCACCTCTTGCCTTCTTTTACCCTTTACCTTGTTCTTCCTCTCAGCTTCTTACCAGCCTATGTGGTAAACATCACTTTTTGCAGCTGTAAACGTCACACAACGCTGCCCTTCCTGCCTGCCTGCCCCTTCACCTCCAAATGCTATCAATGTGCTACTCTAATTCTACTATAGGTCATCCCAGTCTGGTTTTTTTTGTCCTACCCAATGTGTTTTGCAGTTACATCCTGTCCTCCATGGATGTCCTCCAGTGTTCTGGCTGTTGTCTCCTGATTCCCTTTCTTTCATGTCCTAAGGCAGAAGGATGCTGTCCCTTGGAGCTTTTCTCTTCAATGCCCCTCTGAGTGATGTCAGCCCAAACACAGCTTCAGCTATTAGCTTCTTTCTCCCCACAGCTAAAATAAGTCATGATGCATGCTCATTACAGCCCTTGGTGGGTACCTAGCCTTGGCTAACCTGTTTGATCAGAACCATCTGTATCATTGTATTTCTTGTTACTCAGACCTGCAATCTTGGTTTCCTACAGTTTGGCCCTAATGTTCTGGTTTTGTCTAAATATTTTTATTCCTGTCTGCACTGTGTTTTCCAAACAAGATATCCTGTCTCTTCACACTCTTGTACCATTTTCCTGGTCTCAGTCATACTGTTCCCACAACTGAGTTGGCCTATTTTCTGATGGTAGCCATTTACTAATCAGTTGTTCAAACCTTCTTCCCTCCCTGTTCGTTACTCTCTTATTCCTTCTTCAGGTCATCTTATTGTCTCACTGCTGTGTGAGCAGAAATCCCCTCAGACTCTTCTGTAGCTTTGTTCAGCCCTGCTTGCCTGGCTTTTTGGCTTCTGAGGTAATGGCCGCTCCCTTGCTGAAGGATAACGTGGCTGCGGTGCTGCTGCCCTCCCCAATGCCTGGCAAAGGAGGCAGGTGGTCCTGCCTGTGTCCTGATGGCTGAGTTTGGGGACATGTGTGCAACCAAACCTACTGGCTTGGTGACACCATCCTAAAGCTGTCATCCGTGCTGATCCCCGCCATGTAACCTCACTCTTCTTCATGGCTCAGCATCCTCCTCGTGCTGCAGGAGAGTCTCAGCACATGGGTTTTCATTTCTTGGAGTAGCAAACATCCAGTTTGCCTTCTTGGCCTAGGTGCTTGGAGCCAGCTCCTTCTCTAAGTCACCCAGTGACCATCCAGTGATCTTCTCTGAGTCCATGTTTCCACAGCCCAGCCCACTCAGTAGAAATGTTGGAGGTTCTGACTTGGAAATAGCGATGCCCTGATTTGGGCAGCTGATGAAATTCACCCCCTCAGCTGCACCCTGTAGAACAGGATGGCTGACCTTTCCACTGTAGCAGCCTGCTCTGCTGTGGTGACCCAAAATCAGTGTTTAATCAAAATATGAAAAAACACTATACTCTTCTTTCAATAATTGGCTCTGTCAAAAAAAAAAAAAAAAAAACACTTTTGTTTAGAAGGTGGAAACTTGCCTTGTCCTGTTTGGGCTTGGCTGGAAAAGATCAGCAGACGTATTTTTATTTTGCTGTGTTCTCTCCAGATTTTATTGTCCAACCTGCCTATGCATTTTGTAGGCTGCTCGACTTCTAGGGCCAGGGATGTCATCAGGAGGTTTCTGGTGCTTGAGCTGATGATAGCAATGAGGCTCAAGGTGATGGGTGGTCTGTAAGGGACCCACGCTAAACACCTTACCAGGAATCACTGATAGCTGCAGCAGAGACTCCCAGAGTGTATTCCTTGAGCAGGGTCATGAAGACAGCAATCAGCAGTTTACAGGGGGGACAAGACATGGCAGTGCTCTCTACCTGTAAGAATGTGATCTCTCTTCTGCCCTAACACTGTCAGCTCTTTGCAATGTTTTTCCCATTTGACCCACATTTAATTTTGTTAGCATAATGTCTGGGAGTTTTTTTGAAAATGTGTCATAGGCTGACTCACAGTAAAGAATTGATTGAAACAGGACAAGAAAATTTCAGGCAAAACAGTATTTCATGTGTGCATCTAACTGATGTTATTTGCCTTTCTCATGCTAGATTGCCACCAACCAAGAGTTTTAAATTTGGGAAAGAAGTTCATGCCTGAGGTCCAGCTTTCCCTTTGGTGAATCCCAGGCAGCACTCCTGAAATGAAAGCCCTCACACCTCTATCAATAAGGGTAGTACCTGGGCCACAGCCCATAAGGCATGAGAAGCTGTGACCAAAGATAAGATGCTCGAACACAACACCAGGATGTCCTTCTCCAGGCTTCTAGAAAATTTGTTCCCAAACACATTCTCAGGGAAGACTTGCTGGTGGTGTCACACCAACACTGCAAAACTATAGGGGAACCCCTTATGAATTGGATCAAGGTGCTGCATTTCAATGGGTGAAATGCCATGTAAAAAGAGAGATGTAAGATTAATGATGTTTCAAAAGTCAAGCATAACATGAAGGAGATAAAACATCTCAGAAGAAAATGGTGGCCTAGCAGGACTGGGAGAGATCATACCTTGAGAAAAGCTCCCCATCCATATTTCCAAGGCAGGCCATCTCCCTGAAAAATATTTGTGCACGGCTCCAGAAATGGGAGAGGTCCTCAGATGCCAATAGATGTCTGCTGTACCCATGGAGATGCCACCTGCTATGCCACCATCCAGCTGGATGACCACCCATGTGGGTGGCTGGCACCAGAAGGGATTTGTGATGTCATGAACTGCAGCATGCTATCCTGCTTTTTAAAATGAGCTCATTACCAGATGCCAGGAGAGTCCCTTGCCAGAGTGTGTGTCATCTCACTGAACTCCAGGACACCCTGGTGTGACATGAGCATGGGCAACAGCGCTTTTCACCCATGCAGGGTAAATGCTTGGGCTGTTAGCTTTCAGCCTGGGCCAGGTGCTGCTGCACTTAAGCATGTACAGGAGTCCAGAGTAGTGCAAGTGCTGCTTTGCTAAGCCACAGTTTAAACAGGGATTGCATAGAGGTGTAACTTCCCCCAGTTTCACCATGGATTTGCTTGCAGAACCCCCTCCCACTCAGTGGGCAAACTGACCCTGTATAACCAGAGGTGGATGGAGATCAGCACTCAACCTGAGGGCATCCTCCTTCAGCTCTGTGCCCGACAACAGCCCTGGTGGCACCAGCAACAGAAAGAAACACAAGTCTTGATATTTATTCAGGTATGTGAATCACCACAATGGAAAATATTTGTGTATTATTCCAAAAAATCCAAGCTGATGTTTACTGAATGAGATTGAAAAATTCCCTGATTCTATGCTAGGAAGTAGCACAGCCACTGGGACTGGGCTGTCCTTTAGTTTGTTTTACTTAAGAATGAACAATACCACCTCATTACATTACAGTGTATAATGTGAACTAATACATAAATTACAAAAGCTAATACATTGTCATTCTATAAAGACTGATTGTTATCATAGTTAGGGAAGGGGATTTTCTCTGCAGTGCTTATCTCAGAAGCTATTGGAAAGGAATATGGTAGTACACTTTAATTGGCTCCTTTTGCATCATAGGATGTGTTAATGATTTGTTGGACAATTATTAAGCTGTTTAATCTTCCCGTCAGCCCATGAAGGGTGTAGTTATGAATAACACCTTTTGTACACAATATACATGTGTCACTCTGAAAAGACAATACCCATCTCCCTCTTTGGAATGTTGCAAAAAACCACGAGAATCTCCAGAAATAATCCTAGCTCCTGCAATTCACAGCAGCTGGATTAACATATTATATTTCTTCGGGGTGGGGGACGGGGGGGAGGAAATATCTTTGTTATGTTTAACATTGGTAGATTTTAAGTAGCACCTTTGCAACTTTTTCATCATTGGCACTATCCTGCAACTTTCTTATAAAATACTTCTGAAAAAAAAGGCTTTCTTGAAAAAAAAATACATTTTTGCATTTTCACTTGGGGCAAATTCATTACACTGGCAAAATCTTTAGTAGTAATAATCGTACAGTGACCTTTTCTTTTAAAAGCTGGAAAGCTTGTAATAAATGAGTCAGTGATTAAGGAAAGACAAAAGCAGGTTGAGTGCTGGCTGGAAGGACTGCATTTGGCACTGCTGTGAGTTTCCTCTCTGCCTAAGTGTGAGGCATTGACATCATGTGTTGGGTGGTGCTGGTGGTGTCTGTATTTTGCATAGCTCTTGTTTGCAGAGTGCTCTAGCTGAGGCCCAAACTCAGGCTGAAGTCTCAGCACCTCCGTCCAGTTGCTGCTCAGCTGAAGGAAGAGGTACTTCTGAAATAATCTGTGCATCTGAAAAATCATATTCTGAAATTTCATCCCCTAAATCCAGTGCCCCAAGTTAGTGGCCACTCCGGACTTACCTCAACTTCCCAGCTGCTGAAGGGCAAACTATTATTCCTTTTGACTCATGCTCTTGCTGCAAATATAAATATGTGCATATTTGGGAATATTCCAGTGCTGTACCCTGAATTTTATAGGAAAGCACACAAGGAAATCTGTAATTGTGCTACCACAGCAAAGTATGACTAATACAAATCAAAAGGTGCAAGGGGACTGCACAGTGACCAGAGAGAACATTACAATTTGGATGCCCGTTAATTATCTTCTTTCCTGTGGTTAAACCACAACAGACATGCATCCTGCAGAGAAAATAGTATGTCATTAATTAAAATCGTATCAGGTTAATGCACGAAGGCTATATTAAATAAGCATATACAGCCTTAATTATTATGTACCCTAATTTTTGTGTCTTTGACTTTACAATTTCTGTAACATTTTAGCACGGTACCTGTATGTGACCCTGTGGACTGATTATATCCTAATTAACTCATCTTGAAACAATAAAAGACAGATTTCCTCAAAAAAAATCATCAAAACAAAATGGAGTTTAATACTTCAAACTACCTTGGATTAGAAAAGTGTTAGAGAAATTAAAAATGCCCTCCAAATATGTAAATGCTGTCATTTCAAAGTTGCTTCATCTTCTCCTTTCCCCTTCAAGCTTCAAGTAAATTCTACCCTGGGGAAAACCCTGTGGAAGCTGGGCCTCAGGAAGAAGTTGAAAATTAGGCTATGAACTTAAAGGAAACCTCATGGCAATTTTGAACTGTGTAACAGTGACTCAGTGGAGTAAGTACCTATAATTCTCCCCTTGGAAAGCAGATGGACTTCTACACGTTGCTTGAGAGAGCGTGATGAGGCCACTCCTAAGGGGAAGTGTACTATTAACAGGAAAATAGTACTGATAACGGGGAGCACCTCTTAACAGCCTTCTACACAGGAGCTAATTTTGGGTAACAGGTTTGCGTGGGGGTTTTTTAAGTTGATGAAGCCAGCAGAAGTTTTGCCATGGTTTTGGTGAGAATGAGAGAAGGTCCTTTATCTCCTGTGGTAGACAACATTTCAGTCCTATGCAGTAGCTACAGCTTTTCTTCTAATAAAAGTTATAAACCAACTTTGGTGTTTCTTTTGGTGTCAGCTTTCAGGTCCTTTATGGCCAATTCATTCTGTTTTGTGGCTTGCAATTTTTTGCTTGTAGTTTATCCAGCAAGAAGCCATAAACCACATGACCATGTCATGGAGTACCTGTTCCACTGGAATTTCTTAGCAGGAGTCTCCGATGTCACATTCAGTGGGGTAGTCATAATACTGATAATTTCAGTGAGAAGCATGAGCTTCTTATTAATAGATTTTTAGATTATTAATAATTTTACTTTGGTTTCTTTAACCCTGGTTCTTGCTGTTTCTTAATCCTTCCATCTTTCCTGAAAATTATTAATACTTTGGGGTGGCTCAAGTGGTGAGTCCACGTTTTCATCATCCCTCCAAGATCTGCAGCTCAGTGAATTCTTATCGATTTTGCAAAAGGCAATTGTGTTAAAGTGGCTTTGTTGCTCAGATAGGGAAACAACAAAGTGCAGACAGATGTACAAATGAACCATGCTCTGGAGCAAGAAAACTTGTGAAAGAACATGGGCCCCAAAATAGACATTGAGGAGAGGAGTGACGCAGGTGCGTTCAGACGCAGGTGGCAAGCAATTCTGCACATGGGAAGCAGGGAAAAGATGGCACACTGAGTCGGTTTGAACAGCAGTGAGGTAATTTTGTTCCTTGCAAATAGATGTCTTGGGAAAAAATAGATGCTGTGTGCCAAGAGGCTATTGATCACGTTGCTAAATAAAGTAGTAGCCTCGCTTCACAGTAGGTTCTTCTAGAAGCACCTGCTAAGTACTGATGAGGAAAGGACTTTAGCCATTCCAGCATGCCAGCACAGCATGAGCTGACACAAGCACAGCAGCAAATGGAGGGGCTGACAGGCAGTGTTCAATACCACCATCTGAGCCGTTGCCTCCCGAGTCACCCATCAGAAGGGACAGCTAGAGCTGAAGGACCATCATGCAGCAATCCCAAGACACATGGGGAAAAGCAGCACACCAGGACGGACTTCCTTGCTGTCTCGTGCAGGAAAGCAAGGAGGGCTGCTGGGGAGTTCCCAGCCAAAGAGCCTAATGGCCAGGTGAGTGGCATGGGAGCAATCAGCAAAAATGCCATTGCTCCTTGACAGGGTTATAGGAACCAGAAAATAACGCTGTAGGGTGGCTTAAGCAGTGAGTCCACATTTTCATCATCTGTCCAAGATGCCATGGCTTGTCCTTGATACCTCAGAGTAGAACTGGCTGCACCGTTTCTGTCCTCTAACCTATGAATCATGTCCCCAGGTGACTTTGGTGAAATGGCAATGGGATTCCATCCTAATTCCAAGTGAACATGTCAAGAAAGAGAATGATGAAATAGTGACAGGCTGCTGAGGTCACCTTCTGGATAGAAACCGTGAGCCAAAGAGGACAGTACAAGTGTTAGAGCAGTGAGCATTGCTCAAAGAATCAACTGCTAGAAACACAAACAGTGAAAAATGGGTAAGTCACGCAGCAACTTACCACAAACATATCACCATTCCGGAAAACAATACTTCTACAGACATCATCCACCTGCTTCTTTATTGATCTGAACATCCCTGGAATCAGTCTTGCTAGAGTTTATAATCGATTATGCCAGATAAGGGGAGGGTTTTACAGAGGTATCGGAGGGGTTAGGATGGCTGGCGTGACTTTGGTAGTCCGGGGGTATCCTTTATCCATCATGGATGGCTTTGAGGATCTGAGAAACAAAGGTCCTGCTCCTTGCCGTGAGCTGGGTCCTTTGGTCATGCTTATTTCACCGTGAATACTGATGCTTAGTTATGCCTGACTGTGCAGTATATAACATAAACTACATACATCTAAAGAAAGATAATGTCATACTATTTAGAAAATCAGTACACTTTCATAGAATATGTATATTAACTATTTGGTACAATAGTTAATGAGTGAGATTTTCCTGATGTGGGCTAAGAGGCCAACATTTGGGGGCTGGAGGCCTAGCAGGAGAGAGGCTAAGCCGAAAATACCCTCCACTGTCTAGCTGCAGTCTAAAAAGCAGCTGGATGTGGGTACCTTCCAGTTGGACTGACAGGCTCTCCGCTTCTTCAAGCGGTTTGTTTACAGCTGTGTCTAAAATAAACGTTGCCTTTTTTTTTTTTTTTTTTTTTTTACTCCTGTTATTCCTGCGGAGCGAGTTGGATTCCTTTCTGACTCACGCATGATTAACTAACTTCCAGCTGCATTATCTTTATTGTTGTTGCCGATGCACAAGCCAGCGCTCAGCATGACTCGCGGATCCCAAGCTGCGCTGGCGAGGCTGCCACTTACAGAAAAGGATTTTTCCTGAGAGTTGTGGGGTTTGGGAATTTGTTTTTTCTCATTTATTTATTTATTTGACAGCACCTGCTTGCTTTCTCGGGGACTGGGGAAATAAAAACAAACAGCAGCCGACAGACGTGTCCCGACCCACCCCGTGAGGTGCTGCTGGCCGAGAGGCCGCGCCCGGCGGGCGGGCAGCGCCGAGGGGGTCCCGGCACACGGCGGGAGGGCAGGGTCCGGCAGTGCCTGCG
>NW_021940813.1:27273289-27369819 GCF_001715985.3 Manacus vitellinus
GGCTCAGAAAATTTCCTTTATCTTACACTGCGCAAAATACTTAAGATAAACCTGCGTTTTGCCTCGAGGAGATAGTCCGCCCATGTTTTGAGCGTAGCCTCTTTGTTGGCACGAAGGATTTCTGCGTGCAGTGTTCTCTGAGGAGCTTGGCTTTAAATAAAAATGGCACTGTCTGCCTTCCTCCTCTGCCAAACCGATGGCAGCCTTAGTTTATGAAAAGTAGGTTGTTTTCAGGCTCTGCGCCGAGTAGTAGGTGGATCTGTTCGCTCGGTTGTAGCCGTGTAGTAGTGGCTGTGTGCGTGCGCGCGCCCGGCTTGTTTGCCCTGCGAGCGCAGGGGGTGGTACAACACCGGGAATGTCTGGAGCGCCTGGAGAGGGGCGTGGAGCTGGGGAGAGCCGGTATCTCGACAAATTCCCGGGATCCGCCACTCCTCTGGTCTGAGCGTGATGGATGTCCGATTTAATCGAGGAGGAAGGTAGCAGAAAGCCTCCATCATGTTAACAGAGACGAAATCCTGCGGGTAAATATCTTCGAAAGAGATGTGTAAAAAAAAAATGTGCTTCCCCTGTGAATGAGCTCCTTCCCTGCATTGAGTAAAATTGCTTTCCTTGTTCCTAGTTGTTACATAAATGGCTCTGGTTTGTTTTTTTTTTCTTAATTTATTTTGTCGTGTAGAGAAACACGCTGTTTTGTTAGTCGTTGACTCTTTTTTTTTTTTGCGACGGTTGCATGATAGGCATTGAAGAAATAAGAGTTTGAGATTGGATAATATGGCATACTATCACTCACGGCTGATCCTGGCTGCAGAAACCATTACTTCTGCTGTTTCTTCCACTGCTGCAACTAGATGTGCAAGTTTTCAGTCCTAGCCGAGTGTCCCTGTAAAACTGTTACGCGGTTTAGCTGAAGTAATAATCTATTAAAGTAGGGCAGGACGGAGAGTCCAAGAAGGAAGGTGAAGCAGAGGGAGGGGAGAGGCTTTATGTAGGTCACTGGTGGTTACAGTGAGTTTTCAGTAGTGGAGCCTCCTAATATTTTGGGTTCAGGGTCCTACTGCAGGGGAAAGTAGCATCTCATCAATTAAATTAGTGTTTGAAGTGGTTTTTAAAGAACTAGTTCTCAGTGTTGCCTGTGCTTTTTGCTGTGTCTGCATGGGGGTGAAAGGAGAGGGAAGACTGTAGTGTGCTGCTGGTGCTCTCACACAGCATGTCCTTCCCCTTCCTGTCCCTGGAGCACAGTCTCCAGCTATGGCTGCTATGCATCAGGGTCTCAAGATAACTCCTTTGCAGTGTCCTTATTTCTGTCTTCTGTGATTTCACACCATGCTAGGAATCTGTTCAGAAAGTCCTCACTCTGTCAGTGGCACTAAAATTGCTTAATAAGACTTTTTAAAAATAAAATAATAGTAGGTATCTTGCTAGCTTTTGAAATCCAAAACTCACAGGCTTACATGTTGTAATTCCCGGTAGTGGATCCAAATTCCTGCTGCTGAAGGGCAGCCCGCCTGCCAGCCCTTCACCTTTTTTGATGTTTTGTGTGTGCCTATGCCATTTCTCACAGGCTAAACTGCTGTATGAGCCTCATGTTCTGAAATTCTTCCCACATATTCATCAGGTACTGATTTTTGGCGTGCTGGAGTTGCCTTCTTGTTTTCTAGTCAAATATCAGGGTAAATAAGAAGGAAAAAAAAAGAAACACATGCCTTTTTGGTAGTTGTGTTAGCATATGGGCGACTTAAAATGCACACAACAACCCGAAGAAACACACCATTCCTGAGAGCATTGTCCCAACGCTTCTTTAACTCTGTTAGGCTTGGGGCCACGACCGCTTCCTTGGGGAGCCTGTTCTAGTGCCTGACCACCCTTTGGGTGAAGAACCTTTTCCTAATATCCAGCCTAAACCTCTGACACAAATTCAGGCCATTCTTTGGATCCTGTCACTGGTCACTGCAGAGATCAGTGCCTGCCCCGCTGCTTCCCCTCATGAGGAAACTGTAGACCATGATGAGGTTTCCCCTGTCAGAGACTGAAATGCTTGATGACTTATGCATTCTAGGAGACTTTTGCAGGCTTTTGACTTGCATTTTGGATGGACAGTTGGGCCCATCCCTCCCTCCAGTAAAGAGCCAAGTTTGCAGGCTTTTGACTTGCATTATACCTCTGATTTGCAATCCGGCCCCTCCCTCCCTCCAGTGTTGAAGGTGTGAAGCCCTGAAAAGGCGAGAGCCGAGCTTGCAGGCTTTTGACTGTTGCATTGTACCTCTGATGGCCCATAGGAGCCCATCCCTCCCCTCTGCCGGTCGGGAAAAGGGTGGGAAGCAGGCCAGACACAGTAACTCTTGCGCAGGGCCCAGGGAGAGGTTGGAGATTCGAGGCATGGCCCGTGACACTGACCATGGATATAATAACTGATAACTTCTTGGAGTGTGGGGGCTTCCCTCCTTCAGCCCCAGCAGATCAAGGCCACCACTTCAACTGACAGACATGGAAGCTGCAACTACTAAGTTTCATCTCTGGACCCCGTGGGTGGTGACTATGGACATCTGTCCACTCTCAGCTTTTCTTTCCCTTACTCTTATCCTGCCTTTCTCTCCCCTATGCATTTTCTCTCCCCCCCCCCAAAGGTTATCTCTATGTCACATTGTTATATGACAGCACCTAAAATTCTAGCATACCTGTTGATGCAAAGTTGTCCCCTGTTGTTATATGACAACACAGAAATGCTAGCATGCCTGTTGATACAGAATTGTTGAAATAAACCTTACCAGTGTATGTTTTCAGACACCGATTATTCAGTGTCGTTTCACTCTAATCCACCCCAAGGGAATTATTGATAAAAACCTGGGTTATCCCCCTCCCTTTTTCTGGGGCGGGTGGTAACATCCCTTCAGTCTCATCTTCTCCAGACTGAACAGACTTCTAATGTGTGAGAAAATAACTACTTTTTAAAACCTCCAAATGTTCATGTACTACTATTGAGTGTCAAGGGCCTGGGTGTCCTTAAAATTTCATTTTAGAGACTGAAGGCACATGAACACATTGATTATACAATTGTGGTATAAAGTTAGGTAAAACTCCAGGTTTCTTGGCAGGACACACAGTTCAATTTTTTACTGGTGTTTTTTTGTGGAGTACTTTCTTGCTCCATCTGCAACAACTGGCTTTGCGTGATGCAATATTAAAACAAGTTTTCCAGTTACCTATGACTTCTTTCATTCTGACTGTGATCTTCTCTCTTCTGGTTTGCATTTTAGTTCTTGCTATGACTGTGACCTCCTGTCTTCCAATTTACATTTTAGTTCTCAGGGTGCTTCAGTTCTAAATACAAAAGACTCCTGTTATGTACGCTTATTTCTGGTGTGATCTGGAATATCTGCTAGTTTCAGGTCTGGGAAGAGGTCTTTGTCCTTCAAGTTGTCAACTTTTTCCGATTCAGCTAGTTACTGTTACAAAAGCATACTCTTAACAAGTATGTTCCTCTTTTGTCCTTTGCTAGTGGACCTACACCAGCACTGTTGCTCCCGTGTTTTCTCGATAGTCTGCTATGGTTTCAGGTGTGGTTGTGTGTGGTTTTCTGTTCTTAAGAAAATCAGCTTTGCTATTTGATCCTTTTAGTCCTGGTGAATTGCCCACAGCTTGGTGATCTATGCTTTATATGTTTCATACAAAGTTGCTGGTTTTTCTTTTGCTGCTATAGATGTTGGAATAGATCGCTCATTATTGAAAGGCATCTAATTACGACAGCTTCAAAGCAAACACATGTCAGGTTGCTTGAAAAGAAACATTTGTTTCCAGCTGGATCACTTTTTGTGCCAAGCTTTATGCTGTTCAGCCATCATAATATCAAATATTGTCCAAATGTTGTTCTCCTGGCTGTTACCCCAGCTTTCTGAATTTCATTTGTGTGGGGATCAGAGGTGGGCTTCCTCTCTGAGATCCCTTCTCTTTTAACTTGTCTTTTGATTATATGAACTATTAAGTCAGTTAGATTATATGAACTATTAAGTCAGTTAAACTGAAATATATTACATATGTGTGCAGGATTAGTTTATTTGGGTTTGGTGTTTTGGATTTTGCATTTGTTTTTGTTTTGTTTGGATTTGGAACCTTTTTGTGCAGTAGGTGCTTTCTGCACGCTCTTTTCTCTCACCTGCTGCTCTCTGATGGAGATGCTCTCTGAAGGGCATGTGCCTGCGAGGAGTACAGTTGTTTCTGTGTATCCAGGCGTACAGATCCTTTAAGCTGTGTGCCTGGAACTAAACAAAGTTAGATTTCAGATAAATTAATGTATTTTGAGGATGTCCTTTTGGTAATGTGTTTTAGTTCTGTTTTTGTTTCTACAAAGCAGTTCCCAGTTACAGAGGTGGTAGCAGGTGGCTATTGCTTCATAGGGAGTTTGCGAATAGAGCTTTTCCCAAGTACAGAGCTCTAAAGGAGACCAAGCTCTCCTCAGGATGAGGGTGCACTTGTAAGCCAACACAAATGCAGAGTCTCAGAGGGTTGGGATGGTAGTGGCTCATGTCTTCAGCCAGCATTTCTCTGTGCCCTTCTTTGCACTGAGAAAGCCTGTTAGCATCCTGTGCCTTTCCTGTAAATAAGCCTGAGGATGTTTGCTCAGAGATACAAAGCCCAGTGGTGTAGTCCTGTGGCTCCTGTTGCTGCTGCTGTTTTGTAGCAGTGCTGGTTCCTGGGTTGTGTCTGCAGTTGCCAGTCTTGGGTGGTCTCTCAAGCCTGAATTAGAGCTGCAGCTCAGCTGGAAAGGGCTGTGTCCCTGCTGTGCCCACCTGACCCTAATCCCAAACAAGCTTCTTTTGGTGGAAGGGATGACTGTGCCCTGGTGCCTGTGGTGTGATGAAGTAGCTGCTTGTTTGCCTGCTCTGTGCTGTGCAGTTGTGGTGGCTCCCAACAGGGTGGCACACATTGTATCTGGACAGTGGTGTTTCAGGACACCCCGTTTCTGCATGAGACATGTTGGGTCCAGTATGTAATTACCTGCTGCTGCAAAGTTTATCAAGCCTGAGAAGTTCGCTGTTTCCAGAGAGCTGTGAGAGCTCAGCAAACCCTCAAAGTGATTGTGTTTACTTTCTGATGTGATGGGCTCTTTCTGAGCAGAAATAGATTTGTCCTGGGAGGGGGGATAGCCAATGCATGCAGCTGCTCAAATTGCTCAGCATTTTAATTCCACCCCTGACCAAGGGTTTCAGAATGAGCATGTAGGAAATAAAGCTCAGCTGTATCAGAGTTTTAAAACACAGCAAAGAATAGATATATATGTGAAGGAGGTCTTTTCTTCTTAAGTCCTTTACATGGATCTCTGTTTCCAGAGGATAAAGAATGGCGCAGGAAAGGCCAAGGAGAGAAGGCAAGTTTGTACCAGGCCCATAGTGTCAGAGGTAGCACACTGCAGGGCAAGCAAGGGAGATGCTTCTGCCTGGGCACTGGAGGTGCTCCATCTCTAGTCTCCTGGGATGGAGAGCTGCACACTGAGCTCTAGCCCACGAGGTGGTGGTTAGGGCATTTCTAGAAACAAAATATAGGAGCTTTCCTGAGCTTTGGTGGAAAGAGGAGAATCTGCCTTTCTTGGCCAGACCTTGGAGAAACCTCTCCCTTTTAATCCCAGTGCATGTTCACCATAAATTGATCTGATCCAAAAGAATGCTTAATGTGGCAAGACAGCACTAATTTATTTTGTGATCAAGCAATAATGGAAATTTATCTGATGCCTTCCAAATTCTCCCTGTGTAAGAATTGAATGAAGGGGGCGGGGCAGGCCAAGAGACAGTAGAAAATAGATATAAAGGGAGCTACAGACCTCCAGTGATTCAGGTGCAACGACTGTAGATTGTCCTGCTATGTAAATGCCAGGTTGTGGGGTTGCACTGCTTCCTGAAGAGCGTGGATAGGAAAACTTCCAGCCACGCATTGTTAGAGTTGCACTGAGTGCTTACAGCCATGAGTAAAATAGGTATGGGCGAGCATTTTGCCATGCCTCAAAAATTACTTGCTCAGGCGTTTTTCTTCCAAACCTGCTTCTGAGTTGTTTCAGGTAACGGGTGAAAGGATAAGAATTTCTTGGTGGGCTGGTGGAACAGCCTCCTGATGACTTCCTACTGCAGCCCTGAGAGGTGATAGATTTCTGTGTTAGTCATGGGTCAAGATCAGAAGAAGCAAAGAAGAGTCTGTAAAGGGAAGCTGCTGAACTCTAATCTTTAGAGAGTTGTGCTTAAATTTTTACGGAGGTGACTGATGCCATTTTATTAATTCTGCTGTTTTCAAAGGTCTTGCACTCGTTAATGGTGCACTTGCACACCAAAGTTGCGTTGTTCAAAGAAAACTGCTAGAGAGCTTCCACATGCACCTATATTTGAATTATGTGTGTTTAGTGCACTTTAGAGGTCTGTTATTTTGTATACCATTTCTAGAAGGTTGCTAATAAAAGATAAGGTCATCTTCTTATGTGGCAGAAAAGAGGTTGATCAAATTTTCCTTTCTCACAGGGTCTTGGGTATACTTTCCAGTTTGCAGTAGTAAAGAAGTAAGTCTTTGATACTGTACCAGCCATTTAACAAAAACCACAAAAAAGCCATGGTAGACAGCTGTCATGACTCCTGCAACAGCAAATGGTTCAATCATTTTAATAATTTATCAGAAGAATATTTAATTTTGTAGCTCCTAAAGGAAGGTGACTTTAGGAGAAGAATGAGAGGTAGTGTTTCTGAAATTACCTGCTACAAAAAACAGTAGATGCTTGCTGCTTAGAGGATTTGTGCTAAAAAAGGAACTTTCCTATCCCTCTGTAAAATCATGTCTTGGAATCCACTTAAAGTGTATCTCCAAAACTCCTTAGTTCTGTTTTACATGGACAGAAAAATGTGTAAAAGTAGGAGTTTGACTGTTGCAGTAATCCTAGTGGTACTATTTTTATACTTAAAATATTTTGCAGAGTTCTGTCCCGTAGTTGCCCCTCCTCTTTTACTGAAATAGTGCTTGAAAAATAGTAGTAAATACTTCATATATGACACAACTGGAAATGTGTCAAGTCCTTTGGAGCAGAAGCTCATGTTACTCTTGGTTTGTATAGAGCTTGTGGTTGACTGCTCAGATCCTGTAGTTGTATCTCTGGAAGGTTTCGGCTGCTTCCAGGGGATCTGCTGAAGACAGGCACTACAGGGCTGCAAGACCACATCCAAGGTGGTCAGGAGGCTTATACATCACTGGCAAAGGGAAGGAGGCATCATGCTGTATTATAGACAGTCTTTGTGTTGTTTTATTTTTGGTTTTTTTTTTTTTTTAAAGTGATTACATTGCTCATGTAACTCACTGTATCTTAAGCGGTATATAACTGTATTTTCCCTTCTCCCTTCATATATGTAACCCAGATGTAACTTCCTATTAATAATTGAACTATTTCAGCAATCGTAGAGAGTGAACTATACATACATATCAGAAAGTCTGAGGAATTTTTGAAGTCTCTTCAAACAGCATACTCTTTTTTTTTTTCTCTTTGATGAAGCATAACAGAATGTCTTTTGTTTTTGATAGAAGACATTTATAGAACTGATTTGTGCTTCCTTCTCTCAAAATTAGTAGGGTATTGCGGTACTCTCTCTTTTCCACAAGTGTATTACATGATCAGCTCTATATGAGGACAGAAGCAGTAAGGTAGTCACTGAGAAACAAGAAGGCCCTTTTTGCAAAAGTCAGAAATTCTGAAACAAGCTTTAACTGGAAAAAGCAAAGGTTATAAAGACCTGAAAAGTAACTAGTAGATATGGTTGCTTATGTACTAATTGTGTCAAAGAAAGCAAGTAGGTTGTCACTGTTAAAATAATTTTTTCATAGAATATCTGCCTGTAAATTGATCTTGTTAAACTGTGATCATGGGAGACATACTTGGCTGGTCCTGCCTGTCTCGAAGCACAGTGTGTCTTTGGAGTCTCCTTGCAATCACAGGTTCACGTGCATCTAGCATAGTTCCCTGTTTCTGTGGGAGGGTCAGGAATTTTCTTTGGGTGCTTTGGAGATCCGGCAAGGGGGTTGACCTCATGAGGTGTTTTGTTTTGGTTTTGAATCTTGCTCGTTATATCATACTTCAGTCCGTAGGAATCTTGATTGGGACAGTTTCTGTACCTGCTGTTTGAGATAATAGTTCCATTCTGACTGAGGCTTTGGTTGGAAACCTTTCCCAGCCTTGAACTAAATGCTGAGTGAACTAGTAAGCATCGAAAATGAGTCACATTTGTGTCATCATCATCCTGGCTAGGCTTCACGAACGAAGATTTAGAAGGCTCTCTCCATGTTTGTTACAAGCACGGTGGTGGCTTATGAGGCCAATACGAGATAGACATGTCCGATTGCAAAAGGCACAGCAGAAAGACTCCTTAGGTGGTATATTCAGCAAGACACGATTCTTTCTGCGTTGTCTTTTCTCCTTGAGAGTGATCCTGCATGTGTTCTCAAAAGCATCAGCAGCGTTGTAGGTGGTGTGTCTCCAGGCCTCTCAATTTGAGGCCAGAGTAGACCAGTTATGGTGATCAATATGGCCAAGGCTGAGATGTTGTTTCAGGGAGTCCTTGTATCTTTTCTTCGGGGCTCCTCTCTTGCGGCAACTGGTGGCAAGTTCACCATAAAGCAAGACACATTTGTGTACTTACTGTTTTTATTATGCCAGTGCCAAGTGGCCACAGATGGACTTGGGGTACATCATGCGAAGCTGTGCCCAAATGTCCAAAGGGTAGAGTGGGAACTGGAAATACAAGGAGGGGGTGTTGTTTCATGCTGTCTTATCTGAAAAGAGTAGCATGCATCTAGCAGAGTGTTGAAACATTAGAACTTGGATAGGAGGGGCAATGATCTAATGCATTACATTTAGCTGTATGCTGAGACATTCTTGAATTCAGGACTTCTACTGCTGCTACTGCAATTCATCTTTTAATTGCTCTGGGAAGAAGGTTATCATTGGCTTTGCAGAAATGCAGACTAAACTGTAGGTTAATGTAGGTCTGGCATGCTACTGCCTCATGAGGCTAGAGGTACAGCACAAAATCAAGGCCACAAAGCTAGTTGCATTGTCTCTGTAGCAACTCTTCTTCTAGGTAGCATATAATTTCCATTACGGTGTTTCTGCCAAGTAATGATGGGAATAGTTGATTAGCTGTGCTTAGTGGTAATGACAGTCCAGCTTTCAATAATGTAGCTGAGGACTTACTGAGCCTGAAATAAAACTGCTGGGAATCTACAGCATTTTGTTCAGCACACAGAAAGATCTGTGTTCTTCAGCCTGGGCTTTTGAACAGCAAAATACAGAGTTCAGGAGAGAAGTTAGTTCAATCTTAAAATTATATCTTCCTAAAAATAATCTAGCTCATCTATTGCCAGTGCCTTTTTTTTGAGTCAGAGTAATAATACAAGGGAGTTACTTTGTCTCCGGTGCCCCAGACCACCGAGCACATGGATAAGTGTACTGCAGGGCAAAGCAGCAAGTGGGTTGATGTCCTCTATCTTTGGGTGGGAGGGCAAGAGGAGAGCATTGCAATTTCAGTTCTGCTAATTAAGTGGTGACTGCAGTTTGTCCACTCCAGTTGAAAAAGGTCTTCTCTCCTCTTTCATTTTGGAGTGCTCTGTGCTTAGGTTGGGTGCAGAGGTGAAATCCCAGTCAGGCATAGACCAGCTCTGTAGCTGCATAGTGCAGATGAGTTATACTGGGGCTTTCTAGTGATGTCTGAATCAGCTTTCCCATGGAGGTAACAGGAGAGAAAACTTTGGCTCAAGGAGGCTTTTTTAAATTCATAATGGGCACTTCTGAAGGAAGAAAGACATGAAGAATTCTTCATATCTGCATGAAGGTAAAAGAAGTTAAAATATTTTGAAGTAGAGCTTGATGGGATATACATTGCCTCCTCTGATAGAGTCTGTTTTATTACACTGGTTGTGGGCAGTGTGAGTGTGGATGAGGAGGGAGGCCTTTGCATGCACAAACCAGCTGCTGCCTAGTGTCAGAGTCTCCAAGAAGAGAATGGTGGGGCTCTGTGCTCCGTGTCCTCATCACAGCCTATTTCAGGAGCTCCTAAGGTCATACACTGCTGTCTGCCAGTGTTGGTCACCCGGCGGAAATGGGTTTTATATTTGCTTGCAGAGTACTGTCTGCAAGTGCCTGCTTCATAATTGCAGTGGAAAGATGCTTGGTTGCAGAAGTGGACTCAGAGAGGAAAAGGTGTCTTTTATTGCATCCTCTGTGGACTAAAAGCTCTTGCACATTTCCTCTGTGATCTTTGGTTACTTCACTTCCTGAAGACTGACAGTGATGTAAATGCAAGGAGGAAAAGCCATGATATTCAGAAAATACATAGGTTTTTTTAAATGCAGTTGCTAATTCAATTAAGGTAGACTGATTATTGAGAAAACAGGCCTGCTGATTGCAAGTATGTGGTCATCTTCATTGTCCCCCTTAATCAGGTTTGGGAAGCTGATCCTGGTTTTCGTCTTCGCTGTGAAATAAAGTTTTATTTGATTGTCTTTACTGCTTCTGTTAATTCTATCAAATGTGGCCCTTTCTCTGTGCCACCCTCACCCTCTACCAAACAACCATGTGCATCCAGTTTTTGTGCATGGACTTGTCATGCTTCCATAAAGTTTTGGGGAGAAAAACTAGTTTCTGTTCAGTTAATTACTAAACCTTGCTAATTTCTCATTGAAATGAAAATATATGTTTCCTATTATTTTCCGAGCTTATGAAAAGGCTTTCAATACTGAATTGTTCAGAACTGAATGCATAACATAACAGAGCAAACCAGATTTCTTTATCTCTCTAGGGCAGAAGTTTCTTCAAAATGTGGGAAAAATTTCCCCTGAAGTACCGTGCAGATTTACTCTTATAAGCAAGACTGAAAGGTGTTTGTGATGACACTGTTTCAGTTCTGCTCATGCCTTCAGGAAATACGCTTAGGATTGAAATAGGTTTGAACAAGATGTGATTTTCTAAGAAGAAATGTCAGATAAGGAGGATTAGGGAGTTCTAGTAACTGTAAGCTTGTTCTTTCTCTGCTGAGTTCGTGGAAGAAATCTCAGTGGTAGTTTATTACAATAAAACTTCTATTATCATCTCTGATCAGTTGGGCAAAATTCTCTTAATTACTCTAATTCCCTTCCTGGCCCAAGGAGATTTTGGAGAACCATGTTCTCCTGCCAGCCTCTCGAACTCAACAGCATAATTTTTTTAAAAACTTGAATGCTTGGGCATATCTGTAAAAGTAATTTTGAGTGTTAGCTTCTGCATAAGTAAAAGCACCATGTAACAAATGTCTGCAGATGAGCACAAAGGTGGTGTGAGTGGAAAGTTAACCATTTTGGAGAAATCCAAGCTGACAACCACACTTAGGGCAGGCAATATTTGGCAGTCCAAAGGAAATTTCAAGAGGCAAAGACCCACTCAGCTCCCTTGGCTCTGGGCCCTACATGGGCCAGTTTTGTGTGGTGCAGTGGGATTATGCTGGGAGGCTTAGAGGGAGGGAGGGAGAAGCGTGGGAAGGCTCCCAGGACCTGTGGCTGGGAGGAAGTCTCTGTGTCCCAGCTGCCCGGAGCCACAGATCCTGGGAACCTCAGCAGTGCATCCCTGATTCTGACAAGGACATAAATTTTGCTGTGCAGCTGCAGACTCCCAGAAGGAGTTTGATTCAGGAAATGCCATCTGTTGGTATTTTGGAAACAGTAACATTTTCTACACTTTTCTTTTTTAATTTGACCTGAAATAATAAATTGTTTCATTAAAAAAAAAATCTTATTCCTCCCTCCTTTACCTCCAGAAGAAAGAGTGGGTACATTATTTTAAAACAAACTTGGCTATTGTGCAGTTTTTTTATTTGTGTTCATTTATTGTGTGGTTTTTTGGTTTGTTTGTTTTAACCAAATAAACTTGACAGTTGTTATAGTATAGAATCATAGAATGTTATGGGTTGGAAGGGACCTTAAAGATCATTCAGTCCCAGTGCCCCCCTGCCATGGGCTGGGATACCTCCCATTAGACCAGGTTGCTCAAGGCATTTTCCAACCTGGCCTTGAATACTGGCATAGTTGTTTACTGGCATCTAGCAGTGTTCACAAACTCTGTATGTCCTCAAGCCCTCTCCGTCCACCTTCTGTGACTAATTATAATCACCTCAATCCTTGCTGTGGTGTACACTTCCACATGTACCCTAAGTTGGAGTCAGCCAGCTGATGCCACACTTCCACTGACAAAGAACATGAGGTTTCAGTCCATCTAGCATTGCCCTGACCAGTTGTGGACCTCCCAAAGATCTTCCCAGGACAGTCTTGCTGACAGCAGGAGGCTGGGAATGAGGGATGCCTGGACTGGGTGCAGAGCTGGCAAGATTTCAGGCTGCACTGCCCGCTCTGGGAGTGGGGGAGCCTGAATGGAGGTGGCTGGGCAGCGCTCCAGCTGTGGCATCTTGTCTAGATGTTTCATTTTAGAAGACCTGTTATGCTATAGTCTCATAAATACTGCTCTCTTTAGCGATGCTGTTTGGTTTGTTGGGGTTTTTTATCCTTTCTCTCAGTTAACTAAACATTCCTTGCCAGTTACCGATTACTCATTAAGATAAGCCACACCTTACACTTTCTGAATGAGTCTTCAGTGAACAAGAGGCACAAGCTCTGAATACACACATAGCTTTTCTGGTTTGCCTCGGTGTGGTTCTCTTTTTTCTTTTTCAGTAGCTTGTTTCCTTTCATACTGTGAGACCCTTTGAACTTTGCTTCTGGAGGACCTGCAGCCTTTGCTACACTGTTGTGCTGTGTGCTGGCATTTTTTTGCTTAGAAGTCTTGCAGCAGAGACAAGATCCTGAAAAAGAGCTGATGAAGCTGTTCTCTCTCTGGGTCTGCTGAATGTATGAACTGTGTTGAATAGTGTGCAGGGAAGCATCAGCGTGCTCAAAACGTGTGGTAGTAAACAGAAGCAGGAAGCTGATTTGCCTTGCCCCTTAATCTCACACTATTTCCTTTCCCTATGGTGCCAGAAAATGCCCCACCCAGGGCCCTGTCTGCCTGCTGAGGTGCCTACCTCTGCTTACTGCCCCTATCCCCCTCAACATACTCTTCACACGTACCATACAGCAGATGCAGCGATGGAAATACAGACTATGCATTCTTACTTTACACTGTTCAAATGTAGCTAAGTTAAATAATTTCCTATTTGAGCATCTGCTAAAAGAAACAAAAAACTTGCTTCTGAAGATCTTTGGTTAATTACTTTCAATTGCATTCAACTTGTAGTCTTTAAGAATTGTGATCTAGAAATGTGGATCACTGCAGTGAAATAGAAAATGAAATAAAATATTAGATATTTAGCTATGAAGGTGTGACTTTGCAAAATGTAAAATTACTTAAAAGTCTCTGACCAAACTGTGGGCAATTGAGATAAAAAGCATGGAGAATAGGGAAGGCTTTTTAGCACGTAGAGAGGGGTGTATAACCTGAAACTGTTTGAAGTGATAAAACTTTATGTAACTACTCTATAATGGTAAGAATAGGAGGTAAAACTAAGTGTCTATTTAGATAAGACAAACTGCAAAGGAGTGTATGTGTATAACCTGTAACTGTTTGAAGTGATAAAACTTTATGTAACTACTCCATAATGGTAAGAATAGGCGGTAAAACTAGATGTCTATTTAGATAAGACAGACTGCAAAAAGAGTGTGTGTAAAGATAATTTTGAACTTGCTACTTTCAAACTGTATAAAAGGCTATGTTATTTCTTGGCTCACCGGAGTGCACTGGGGAGAACACCTGCCCCTTTGCATTCCCCGGCCGTAATAAAAGTGCTTTTCAGATTGGCAGAGGTTTCTTTGAATCAGCAGAAGCTTGCAAGTGTAATAGTTGAAAAAACCCTAGCAAACCAAGACAAAACCAATCAGACAAAAAAACCACACAGAACTCCAGTTTAAGCTAGCTTTTGCAGACCTCCTTATTTTAAGTGTTTTCTCTAGCTGTCACCATCTGAGACCAGTGGAGCAGCATCACCCCTGATATGTCATTCTGCCATTAGTATATCTGGTGTCAGTCCATGCTACAGGCAAAAAAGGCAGCAGCACTCCTTGCTGTTACTTTCCTTCTCATCCCTTGTCCCGGCACTCATATTTGTGTGGCTGTGCAGTGAACTAGCTGAGGGGAAACTGATCCTCTTAAACCTTTTTATTTATTTGTTTTTATTGAATTAGCATTCGGTCAATTGATTCTTTGCTCTGGTTCTCAGTGCAACCATGCGAGCCTGGTTTGCTGCACCAGCACAAGGGAGGGGAGGAGGTGGGCGAGGGATGTGATATTGGGCCATCCATCCTGGTAGGTGCTTGAACTTAATGAGTGGTGACACCTGCAGCAGTTGTGCTCACTCTCTGTCCATGCACACGTGTGCATGTGCCCAGGCTTCGTATTGGCAATGTGGTCTTATTGAGCATGTGTTTAGGATACTCTGGCTGAAGTGAGATGCAAATGGTGAAGCAAAGCAGGCTGGAGAGAACAGGAAAGGTACGGAGACAGAAACCCTGCGTGAGGATGTGCAAAAGGTGACATTTGATGGAAAAATCTTGAGAGAGCTAGCTTGGAGGTGAAGTTTAAAATTTGTAAAAATGCGATACTATCTCTCAGCACCTTGGAGCCTTTGTAAAGTTTATTACTAGTTCTGACAGTTTTAACCAGCTCACATTTTGGTAAGAGTTACTGTACTTAGCTGCCAGCAGCCAGCTTCCAGCCCTCTGGAGGCCTTTGCCAGCACATGAAGGTCAAGAGTGACCAGGAATAAATTTGATTTTCTAAGATGAGGTAACTGTTTTAGTGGACAAAAGCAAAGCGTTGTTTGGGACTTAGCGTGTGTTTTGCAAGGCTGCTACTGCAGCCTCCTGCAATGTTCTTCTTGCCAAGCTGGGGAGGTAGTGGCAGGGAGGTGGAGGATCGACTGGACCATCAGAGGCATGAGGTGCTGTCTCGTGTCTTCAGAGCTGCTGGACGACCAGTGGCATTGCTCAGGTGTTGGTAATGGGGTTGACGAAGCTCAGCACCTTATTAACAACCTCCATCAGCAGCCAAGAGTGCGCTGTCAGCTAGTTTGTCCATGACACCAAGCTGAGGGAGGTTGATGTGCTGGAGGGCAGGGCTGCCATTCAGACCAACAACCTTGGGCATGGGCTGATCAGCCTTGCCTATTGCAAATGCAGGTGAACGTGGGACAGAATAACCCTGTGCAACAGGATGGGCTGGGCTAGACAGTAGATCTGCAGAAAAGAGCTGGAGGTCCTGGTGGACCAACTGAATGCGGATTAGCCAGTTTTTTTCTGTGATTCTATGAAATTTTATGCTGGAGGAAGATTTCCAGCTTAAAATGTGTTCTAGAGGCCTGAGAAAAGAACAAAATAATAATGCTTGAGAAATTCATAATCCATGCAAACTGAATGATTCATGAATTTGTGGATACAGAAGCAAGGTGTGTGATCATGAAAGGTTTGCCTGCCCCGAGGAAGGCAAGTGGATATGAAGTGTGAAGGCTGCCTGCATTTTTCTTAATGAATGGCTTCCAGGAACGTTTTAGCTGAAGTCTTGCATTTGTGATTTCTTTCAAGTCCTTCGCTGATGATTTCTCACTGAGGGGAGAAACACTTGAAGAGTGTTTGGGAGAAACACTTTTTTGCTTTCTGAAATGTCCTGTAAGCAAGGTGAGGGAAAGAGCAGGTGGCATCCTGTATGTGAATATGAAAGCTGTATTGCTAGATAAAACACAGAGGTTGCTTCCAGGCTGAGAGGAATATATTTTGAGAAGGAAAGAATGAAGGAATTGACCTTTCTTTCCTTTACAGGAGAGTATAAATGTAATCGTTGTGCAGTAATGCTTTTTAAGTTACTGTGGCTGGATATAAGGTTACTGTATTTAGCATGTCCTAGTGCTTCTTTTAATGAAGTTCCGTGCAATCATTTTTGTTTTCCAGCTCCTTGCAAGTGTTCACTAATAGCACAGCGGGCAGAACTCTGTACGTTGATGAAAAACTACCAGCAAGCTCTTCACGACGCAGATGTCCTCTGCCGAAACAAACCCCACTGGCCTGCGGTACGGTGTTTGCATGCTGTAAAGAACGAAATGAAAACTCCTTTTTCTTGGGCTTTTCTCTCTACTGGGGACAGCGTGGCCGCTGAGGGTGTTGTCAGAAAAACACTGTGGCATTAAGAGGGCTGAAAATGTCTACCAAGAGCCAGTTCTTCATAGGACAAGTCTGGAAGGTCCTTAGCATCTCTGCAGCTGGTGGTATTTTGGTAGTGGGCAGGCAGCGATGTGGTTTTGTTTGTGCTGGCGCCTGTTATCTGTTACAGATAGTGCTGCAGCTTGGAAGCAGAATTGGGTCTATAAGGCACCAGCAGCCCAGGATGGCCCTGCAGGTCCCTCTGGGATGATGTTCCAAGGCAGTGGATGGTCTTGACAGGCTGTTGGCCAATGTGTCTTTCCGAGGAGTACCTCAGACTGTATTTCAGGATTGTTTTTTCCCCCTTCTTTAATCCTAAGATTTCATATCTGTGATTTCCACCTCTGTCATGGTGACTCATAGAGGGGTTGGGATTTTTTTCATAATGAAAGGAAGCGCTACAAAGAGCACTGGTTTGTGGGCAGTCTGAAGCAAGCATCAGAAATGCCCATCATTACCATTGGTTGCCTGAGGCTAGACTAGATGTCCAGCAACTCACCCCACCTAGGATTACACCTTCAGTCAGTCCCTCTCCCTTCAGTAGCAAAACTGCAGCACAAGTTAGACCAGATAAAGCCTCTGGGTGCTTTCTGGAAAGAGTGTGACATGGGGGATTGGGGAGGGCAGACCTTGGCTTCCTGTGGAGACTAAGGAGGAGTTGCATAAACGCCTTGGCTGCCTGCCTCAGCAAAGGGGGCTGCAGCTAGTGCTCATTTCCAGCCAGGGATGATGCGGGGCAAGCAGAGAGGTGCTTTCAGAAGCACTGAGTCTCTGAAGACTGTGTGTCTTGTCACCCATTAAAATCTTTAATGGTGGAAGGCAGTTCATAATCTTACCCCATATCCAGTTTGCCTTTCTGTCTAGGATAATTTCTCATGAAGTCAGGAATCCCATCTTGGGTGGCGTTGGCTGTGCTTCTGTGCTGGGGCAGAAAGATGAATTACACGTGTTCAAATGTTTTCTTGAAGTGTCTTCTCTGTTTGCCTGAATCTGTGGAAATGTGATGTGTGTCAGTCGTAGGCAGATAAAGGTTTTATTAATCCCATCTCTGAAGAATGTTAATTGAAAATGAAATTTGTCATCATGGCATAACTAGCGGTGTCTCACACGTACTTCACTTATGCTTTTGTGTTTGTGAAGACATCCATGTAAGTTGTGCTGATCCAGAATCTGTGTTCTCCAGGAGTCCTGGGCATCTGCTTTGTTTTGTATCTTGCAAAATCTCATCCAGTGACAGAGATTAGCTCAAACATTTGCTGTGTAGTTACAAAAACCCCAAAAAACAACAAACCAAAACCAAACAATAAAAGTAATTCTAGGAGTAGCTCCTGGGATGCAAGCATTCACCTACCAGTACCTTTGGCTTATTGACAGTTGAAATTTAAAGACTTGCCAAGTTACTGTGAAGCTCTTTGGTATGCTGTAGTCACTGCAGCATAGATAAGTTGGTTTCTTTTCAGTTGCTATGAAAACCAGGTCCATAGACTCTCTGAGGCAGGGAGGAGTTTTCAGTTGCAGGGCTGTGTGAAAATAAGAAAGGGAAGGTGGCAGCAGTAGTCTCTGAAGTATAAGGGACCTCTGGTCCCTGGGCCTAACTCCCAGTGTTGGATCTTTAGGTACTTTGTGTGTAGACAGCCCAGGTCAGTCCTCCCTTGCAGGTTGGATAAGGACAGTGCTCTTACGGCTCCAAAGGATGAGACCAAAAAAGCTTGTTGGCTCCCCAGTGCAGGAAAGTAATGCTGACAGAGATGGCAGGCGTGTTAAGACCTCTCTTAAGGTTTTACAGGGACTGTGCAAGCATCAAGGTAAGAAGGTCAGGGTCAGGTCTCACAGTACCTCTCTTACTGCATTGAGGAAAAGAAAAATTCTGTCACCTGGAGAGGCTGGTGTGTACTGAGGCTTCTTGTTCAGGTCAACAAATGATATTGTGCTAATTAATCTGGCCTAGGCAGTGCCTGTTACTTCCTTTTGGTATGAGTCTCCTACCCAACAGTGTAAAGGTAAAGATCTTAACAGGTCTCAGCTTGGAGGGCAGTATTGAAAGAATGAGGGAGTTACCTGCTCAGGAAGATTATGCGGTACTGGATCTTTTGGCATTAGAATGAAGGACAGAAAAGTGTATCTGCTTATCTAACCAGTCCCTTAGATGAGTAAAGCTGTACTTTCAGTAGATGTTCGTGTGGGTCAGAGGTGGACTTCCAGAGCACACTTCTATCTAATAAGTGAGAGGCAAATGTTTAAATGCACACTTTGTTTTCATTGTGAAGGAAGTAATTTCCGTAGTCAGATTTGAACTACAGTTTGATGCCCACAGGGAAATTCAGAGGTGAGACATTCTTCTCTTGTTATTAGTAGTGAGTAAAGTGGGACTTGTTCCCAAGCTGGCTACCATGCCTGTTGGCGTGTCCTCTCCCAGGATGTGGGAGAGGTAGGATGGGCTAAAAAGTTTAGATTAAGCATTGGTAGATTGCCCTAAATTCATAATGTTGTGGTCTTCTGTAGCCAAATAAAATATGTGAAAAATCACCTCTGTCCTGGTAAGACACCCAGGAGGAGTGAGTGTCCTGAACTCCCTCAGCTGCCACCTCCAGCCTTCCTCATATCACTGCCTTTTCCATGCAGCTGAATTACTGTTAAGTTTGCCTTGGTATGTGAAACTGTTCTCTGGTGTATCCAAGCCCAGTGGGATGTGTAGTAGACTTTGTCTTTGGGGAGACAAATATACTTTCTCATTTTCAGGTCTCCTCTGAGGAAAAGAGCAATGCCTTTGGCAGGGGATGATGCAGCAGTGGGTTCCTGGGGAATCTTTTTCAGCAGAAGGGACTGAATTTCCTTCAATCATGTGCGTTTTTGTTACCCAAAAAGCATCTTGTTCTTACCTGCAGAATGATGTGAACTTTCAAGTTTGTTTCTGGTGTCTTGCTGCTAGTTCAGAAATGATCTCTAGATTTGTACATTTCCTTTGTGTGAACAGGGCCATTATGTGAAAGCAAAAGCTCTTTCTGGATTGGAAAGGACTGAGGAAGCATTGAAGGAGTTTCTTTATTGTGTTGCCTTAAATCCTGAATGGAGCTCAATGAAGAAAGAAGCCCAAAAGGTATAAAAAATATTTACTGGCTACTTGGCCATCATGCTTCTTTTACTCCTACAGCCAAGTAAAATTCATGTTATTTCAAGTGACAGTAAACAGCCAAATGATAATTTGATTCAGTAGATTCCCTAGTGAATCTTTCTAGCATTATGCTATGTGAAACACCCCTCTGGTTTAGTTTGATTCTTCAGCTAGAGGAATTGTATGTTTGTGAATTACACCGCAAATCTGTAGGTTTGGCTGCTGTAATTTGTAAATTATGCTTGTAGTGTGTCAGCCAAATTTGAGTAGGTTGGTACGCAAGCACCTGGATTGCACAGGCTTTTGAGGCTCCTACTTTTAGTACCATCAGAAAATCACTTTTATGTGGGGAGTGGCAGAGAGTTGAGAAGGGGAAGCTTTGTGCTGCCCTTCCTGGAAAAATCCTGTGGTATCTGTAGCAGTTTGTCCCTTATGAGAAGTTAGACACACTTAGTGCTAACCAACCACCATCAGGTATTCTGTGAAAGATGATACAGGCAGCTTTTTATAAAAATGCAGTGAGGATTTGGCAAACTTGGTGGGGACTGGTGAGAGGGGTAACTGCTTTACACAGCTTTTAGCTAGGGGTTAAATCTGCTTGAGGATAGAGAACATGGATGCAGGGCATGAGGAACGTTTAAACACATCTTTGTTAACCAGCTGGGAGAGCATGGTCTGAATACTTCTGAAGGCAGGGTCTGAGGGTCAGAATAGACATAGGTAGGGTCAGGAGAAGGATGCAACAGCGTGTTTGCTGCCCTGGATGCTCCTGGAGAGCAGAAGCCTTTGGAGAATGAGGTGGGAATCTGAAGAGCACCTTGGAATGTGACTGTGGTTGTGGTGGGGACTGCTGTTCAGGTTTCCCATGGGCATTGGGGAATGCAGGGTGTCCTGGTTGTTGCAAGCTTCTTGGCATCTAGAAACTGTGAAGTTTTTGCATCTGTGTTCATACAAACATAAATATCTATGTTGTAATTATTACTTTTTCTTTTTTTTCTCTTAATTGACTAGATAATGTGTGAGATGTTTTTCCCAGCCTTTGAAAATGTGCATGATAGTCTAACAGCACCTTTCTCTAGTCGAACATCCCATACAAGATTGAAACCTGCATTTCTGAGTAGCATAAATACACAGTCAGCTGTGGAAGATAACTCTGTTGCTGGGTCCTCAAAGGTAAAACAAAAAGTTTTCAACATAAAAATACCAAAAGTAACTCAAGGATCTGTCTGATCTGTGTGATGTTGTCTTTGTCTGCACTCATGTAGGCATTTACTTTCATGGTAAGCCTGTTTTCTCCATTGCTGTTGTATCTCTTATTGGGATGTACTTTCTCAGAAGAATAAGAGAATGGAACTTTTTCTTCAGAAAGCAATGTGATATCTTCATGTGGGGGTCAGTTGTATTTTTGGGCAAGTTTTTTCCACTAAGGATTTTAGTATAACAGGAACATAATTTCTAGAGACAAGAGCTGTAGGGAGAGAAATGGCCCTATTTCATGCAACTGGAGAGTGATCTGTTGTTGATAAAACTAATAGAAAAAAGCAAAGCAAAATTGTCTTATGCTGTATATAACTGTTCTTAATTGTTTTAGGATACTGTGTTCAGGTTAACAAAAACCCCGTCCCAAGAATCTGATGTATTCAGAAGCACTGATTCTCCTGTTTCCCATCATGTTCTGGATCTCTATTTTGAAGACAACAAGAAGTCTTTGGGAGCTATTCTCTCCAGTTTACCTGGGGTTGGCTTAAAAAGAAAGCTGTCCAGTGATATGAGGGATTTACAGAGTTTGGATGTCCCCAATAAGATTCCTAAAAAAGGTTTGTGTTGTGGCTTAGAAAGGCAATTTCTCTTGCACATACTGAAAAACTATAAACTTTTTTACTCCTCCCTTTATATAAGTGTCAATGAAATATTCCCTATTGGAATTGGAATGATATTTTGTTCTCTGTGTCTGTGTAACAGCCTATTTACCTTATTTCAGAGCAGTTTCAGTTCATTGAATGAAAATTGTATTTTTCTTTCTCAAATGGGCCATTTCCAACGTGTAGCCCACTCACAGTTTAGTCTTTGTGTTGCTAGTGCCGTTTCCATTTTCTAGGTCTCAGCTATAGCTGAACTTCATTGTCTGTCTTTATGATTGAAAGATGCAGTAAGCCTGGAAACTGATCTTTAACTGGCATCAGAAACGGTCACATGCAACTTTACATGAAATTTTCCAAGCAAACAAAGAAGCCTTTTAAAGGGTAATAAGCCCACCCAGTTTTCTGTTACTTGATAACTGTGCTTACAATTGATATGCCACTCAAGCTTCTAACAAAGACCTCCAGAGTGGTTTTAGTACTCAGGGCTAAAAATGCTGAAGGCAGTATTTCACAGTAGTGGAATGATTGGTTAAAAGAAACTTTAAAAATGCTTCTGTACTAGTTTGCATTTTTTCCCTTAAAGAAAAGAAAAACAACCCGCACCTTGATTAGTTTGACTTCTGTCTTGAAATATTAAGAGTCTTTGAGTGCTGCTGTCTGTCCGCCACCTCTACAAATGATCAATATATAGCCATTTTCTGATCATGGTGCTGTGAAGGGAAAACCGTGTACTTGCTTGTGAACTGCAGACTCAGTAAATAGATTGTGAAACCTGACCCACCTGTATCTTCCCAGCAAAGGCCAGAGATTGCCTTTTACCCATAACCACTAATTTCTTGTCTGTGCTAGGTCCCAGTGCCATGTTACTTTTTGCAGAATTAATACAGTTAGTTCTTGCTATTACTAAATGCTAACAGGTGAGATGTAGGTTAAAGATAGTGCTGTTTTTCTTTGTAGGCCACACACCATCTACCCTGTCTGTGCTTGAGGTAAATCAGATGCTGAGCATAAGCTATCATTTAACAAAATCTCCTAGTGGTTTAACTTAACATAAAAAGCTGAGCTTTTTGGGTTTTTTTAAATGGTCAAAAATTTGTTTAACAGAACAGAGAGTGAAGGCACCATTCATGGTTCTGTTGCAACTGTCACTGAGCAACAAAGATATGAATTGTAAAAGAAGTTGCAGAAATTGCCTATGTAAATGTCATCCAAAGCTGGAGCTGAGAGCTTCAGAACTTAAATAATGCTGATGTAAAGTTTAAAGCTCATACCCTAACACCACAGGGCCATAAAGCACCCCCAAAACATCAATCTGGGCAGAATTTTTTAAGTGAAGTGTTTGCCTCTGTGTGTGCAGATTGCTGAGCTAGTAGAATCAGTATTAGCTAATGCAACTCGAGTAGTCCTTTAACTTTAAGCTGTCTGAAATGTGGGATTTGCACAGCAGCCCAGTCTAGAAGTATGTAATCTTTTTATACTTGTAAGAAAAAATAACCCTGCTGAGAAATCTGTGATAAACACTGATGAAATATGTTGACTGGATGTATTCAAATTAAATTCTGGACTTAATGTACTTTAAAACATCTGCCCTGGCTGATGTGTAGGTGGTGATAGTAGTAGGAAAGCAATAGCAGAGTATTTTAAAAACTAGACTAAAAAAACCACACAACACAATCATTTTTAGAGAAGCACATAATGGGTGTTCAGCTCTAAATAATGGGTGTTCTATTCTCTGACTGTAGATGTCATCCTCTGTTCTCCAAAAGATCTTCTGTCAAAAAAACTAAATCTCAGATGGGAAATATGTTTGTTTGGAATAAAACTTAAAAAGTAAAAGACATAAATCAGATTTTTTTCTTTATGAAAAAACAGCCTAAGCCTCATCTGAAAATGTAACAATACTTAAATATTTACTCTAATAATTTTCTAAACTACTTAGATGCAGATGTTTTACCTGAAAACACCACCGACACTTCAAGTGAGATACCAACAACTCTGGTGGATGCATCAGACTTTGAGTGTTCCCTCTGCATGAGGTATGACTGTGCTGACCTGGAATTAATATTAGAAAGCCTTTCTAGCTTCTGAAAAAAGTTTTCATGGTGTCAGAAGAGAAACCTGTGAGAGAATATCTAACTCATTACTCTGTTCCTTTTTGCTGAAACTTACATCTGGTGAATCTTTACAGATTCAGTTTTCTCCATTATGCATGGTGTTCTCCATTGTTTACCACTTCTAAAAATGGAAATCTTTTATATCCTTAGATAAAATTGTCACCCATACTTTATACAAAAGCAGGAAAGAAAGAGAGGGCTAGGAGTAATCACTCCTTTCACTCTTTGGGAATCTGCATTGTTTTTGTTGGCAGCTTAGCTTCTCTGTTCCATGTTTTCATGTTAAGGTTGTTCTACGAACCTGTTACCACACCCTGTGGACACACCTTTTGCCTCAAATGCCTTGAGCGTTGCCTTGACCATAATCCACTTTGCCCACTCTGCAAAGAAAAGCTGTCAGAAGTAAGTATGTCCTTGACCCAATTAACAAAACTGCACAAAGTTGTGTTCGTAACAAATGTGGATAGAGCCTTCCTAAATCTTGGTTCGCGAAGCCTAGCCATGACAAAGTTGAGTTCTTCTGAAAACATCTGTGTGGGGATCTTTTGTGCTCTACTTGTGAGCCTCAGCAGCAGGTCAAGGGAGATGATTCTACCCCTCTACTCCACTCTGGTGACACCCCAGCTGGAAGTACTGTGTCAAGATCTGGGGTCCTCAGCACAGGAAGGACATGGAGCTGTTAGGGTAGGGCTGGAGGAGGGCCATGAACATGATCTGAAGGTGGAGCATGAGGACAGGCTGAGCATTGAGGTTGTTCAGCCTGGTGAAGAGGAGGCTCCAGGGAGACCTGACTGCAGCCTTTCAGTACTTCAAGGGGGCTTATAAGAAATATGGGGACAGGCTTTTTAGTGGGGCCTGTTGCCGGTCGTAGTTTTAAACTAAAGGAGGGTCAATTTAGACTAGATATGAGGCAGAAATTTTTTACCTTGAAGGGTGGTAAAACAATGAAATAGATTGCTTGGAGAGGTGGCAGATACTCCATCCCTGGAAACATTCAAGGTCAGGCTGGATGGGGCTCCAAGCAACCTGATCTAGTTGAAGTTGTCCCTGCTCACTGCAGGGGGGGTTTGAACTACTGACCTTTAAAGATCTCTTCCAAGCCAAACTATTCTATGATTCTGTGAAACCAGAACAAAACAGTATTACCAACAGCATCAAGCTGTGCACAGACCTCATTTTCTCCAAGATATATTTGGTATTTCTTGGAAGACAAGGGGTTTTGCTGGTTCTTAAAGAAATAGAGGCTTCCAGTATCATGTCAGGCTCATGCCTGGGGAGTGCTAACCATAGTCCTGTTCATACCACATCTCCAGACTGTATATCTGCCTGTGGTGAATGAGGAATGGTCACTCCTTGGTGAACACTTCTGCTCCTGCAGACATATTTCTTAGAGTATTTCTTGCCAGTAACTTGACATCTCTAGGTGAAAAAAATATATGTATCTTCTGCAAAAGTGAGGAAGGACTGCCTTTTTTTCCTGGTAGTACAACTTCTGCCAAAAAAAGGGTATGGGGGGGTTACAGGTAAAAGGACAGTGGAGTGAACCACATATCCTGAAGTGGAAGTTTCAGTGCCTAAGGCTGAAAAGGATGAGAAATCAGTATGGTCCTAACTAATGTGTTCTTTGGCCTTAGGAAAGGATGGCTTGGGAGGAAGAGATGTTACCTGTCTTCTTGTTATCAGACTTAAGAGTTGACTCTTCCTTGCAGTTTCTGGCAAGCAGAACTTACAAGAAGACCGTCCTTACAGAAGAACTGATAGTCCGTTACCTGCCGGAGGAGTTATCTGAAAGAAAGAAAGTTTATGAGGAAGAAATGAAGGAATTGTCAAAGTAGGCTCTCTTTATACTACTGACAGCTGTTATAAAACTGTATTTTTCAATCTAAATTACTGAAGAAGCTTAATTTGCTTATGAAAATGCGTAAAAGGAATGAATTCGTAAACAAACCTGCCAGATGTTTTGTATTTTTGACATATTTATTGCAGATAAACAAGTAACATATCCATGGATGTTGGAGAGGCCCAACAATATTCTTAAAATAAAGATAATTGCCTTTTCCTCTGAAACAATATAATAGCTTTAAAAATTATAATAGGGTTTTTCTGGGAGTAGAATTCAAATTATGAATGGATAAGGTCAGGAAAAGTTCAAGGATCTAGTTTTTGTCAGTGACTTGTGAATCTTATGCCATGTATAAACTGAAAGAGTCTGAAATATATTTGTCTTGTAAAAATGACAAACCTTTAACAGACATACATTTATTTATGAAGAATGAGTTTAAGGAAACCACTGGAATCAGTCTTGTATTGAGGGTTCATGCTGAATATAGCAGTAGCCAGAAAACAAAGTGAATTTTTTTAAACAATTATCTTGCAGTTTGAATAAAGATGTTCCCATCTTCGTATGTACCATGGCCTTTCCTACCATCCCTTGTCCGCTACATGTCTTTGAACCTCGTTATCGCCTAATGATAAGAAGATGCATGGAAACTGGTACCAAGCAGTTTGGCATGTGCTTAGCTGATGAATTAAAAGGGTAAGGAGATGAGCTAAGAATGTCCTGTTGTTGCAGAGGCTGTTGTGATGATAAGGAAATACTACAGCACAGTATACTTGTCTCCCCAAACCACTGTGGTTCCTTCCAGTCTTATGTGAACCAGTACTAAAGTTGCTTACTTCTTAGTTCTGTACTTTAAACATTCCTTTTGACACAAAGATGTAATTTTACTGCTCCCCTGTTGGATGGATAGCAAGAATGCAACTCATCCTGCTACTGCAGGCTCCAAAAATAGCACTTAATTGGCTGTGTGGTTGCAAAGCTTGCTGGCCTGTTTGTTCCAGTGAAAGCTGACTGTCTGTATAAGGTTCCTCCTCTGTCTGCTCAGTTTAAAAAAACAAAACAAAACAAAAATAAGGTAAAAAATCCAGACCTCCCATAGGTTTCCTGCATGAGTGGTATCATTTTAATGAGACAAAGTATACCTTTGGCTGAGAAGTCTGTTTTGCTGCTGAATGTTGAATTTTGACATTTGTCTTTACCTCTGTGTTGCAATGTCTAAGCTATCTGCAGTGAGCGAGTGAGTTACATTGTCTTTCTATATGATTTTACCTTTAATTCACTTTTGTGAATTCTGACATTGATGTGTTTCCAGCTTCCAATGCAGAGACTGACTAGATGACAGTTAAAGGTCCCTTACAACACAAAACTATTCTATGATCCTATGAAAACCTTCAAGTTTTACGTACTTTACAGATAATAGGCTTTTGGGTGAAGGTGATAAGACTATGCTCATTGCAGAAATACGAGGTGGTCTTGAGAGGTCTGCCTTATGAGATGTGATAGTTACTGACTTCAGAAGATACGTTGGCATGATGCAGGCTGTAGAATGGATGACAGGCATGGGAATTCTTAAGAACACGTTAAACAGGCATCCTCAGGAGCAGCATTTTTATAGTGATCATCATTGGAGGTGAGAGGAGGGCAGTCATACTGAGGCTTGGCAGCCTTGCTTTGTCCACTTCATGTTTTCTTGGGGAGGATTTTTTATTTTTCTCCCCGACTGGACAGTAAGGTGGCTGTAGGAATACAGGAGATGCTACAGCTTCCAGTCAGCTGTGGCTGTGCTGCAATGCCATTTGGCATGTTGTCAGTGCTGCACTCTGGAGTTAAGGTTCCAACAGCAGCTGATGCTCCACAGTTCCTTTCAGGTCTGTTACCAATTTCGTGGAAGCAAATACTTGTAAGAGTGAGGGCAGAATGACCCTAGGACATTAGTGAAACTCTCCTTATATCCATGAAGGCTTCTGGAAGAGCCAAACTTACTTGGAGTCAGGTATAATACAGAGGGCCAAGGGCTTACAATCCCCAAAACACAATAATTGGTTTGTTAGAAAACATTATGAAGGATATTTTAAAATGCAATCAGTGTGATTAGGTTTCTGTGTGTGGTCTGTTTTAAGTTACTAAAATAATTAAACTTTTTGAGCATGATAATTTAAATCAAACACTGAAGCAAAGAAAGCCTGTAGCTGTAGACACCTAGCAGGCTGTTGCAGCTTCTTACACAAGTCAAGAAGTTCTTTTGTTTATTCAAAATTGCGAAATCAACTTGGGAATACAAGTGGGGAAACTCGTTTTGCCTCATCTACTAAGACATGGATACGTAACTCCCTTGAAAAACACAGTGACAAAACACGTTCAGTTCATTACCTTCCTCTGTTTTATTTCTCCATTTTAAGTTAAAGCTGGGAGAAGAATATAAACTTTTAATGTGTCAGTACATTTTATACCCGTCTCCAGGTGCTTTCTTGACCTCTTTGTTTAAGGTCACTTTCCAGCCAAAAGTAACTTCTCAAAGAACAACAAAAAAAGAAAAAAATCATCACTTCTGTATTATTTTCTAAATCCAGTATGAATGTCACTAAAATCCTTAATTAAAAACAATTGTCATGTAGCTGTTTAAATAGTGTTTAGTGTAATGCTACTGTAATAAACTAATAAACTCACTTTTTTTTAAAATCAATCCTACTGGTAAAGCACCAAGGCTTAGCTGTTTGCAGCTGTACTCTTCTTGCTTGTCCTGATTTTTTTCCTGTGGAGTGGCTGGAAGAGAACAGTTGTCCGCAGTGGTGAGCTTCCCCTCTGCCCCTCACAAACCCACAATTTCTGGTAAAGCAGAAACAGAAGTAATTTCTTCATTACTCCATTGTAAGAAATGACCAAGCCCTGGTAAAACAAGTGTTTCCCTGATAAAGAATTTATCACACCCTGCAGGGATTTGGTATCTTGAGATGAGACTAGATACATGCAGTACTTTCTCCTGCCTAGCAGTAGGCTGAGGTGTAGAGCTGCAAATGTATTGTGGTGAAGAGTCATTGTACAATCACCCTCTCTAGTGAAATCACTACAGCACAAAGGTAGAGTAGGTAATCTTGATAAAGTAAAAATTTTTTGCATGCTTGTTTCCAGGGTGTGATTAAAACCTGTGCCCACTTTAAATATAATGGATACAAATGTGCTTTTGTAAAGAGTATTTTGGGTTTGTTCTGATTTTTTTTTTTTTAAGGAAACAGATGCAACAAAAATCTTGCTATATAGAAGCCTTTTTCTTCTAAAGCCTGCAATCCTCTGCTTACACGTTGGAGTAGGGGGATAGCCCTCACATTTTTCCTCAGTTTCTGGGCTTCCTTGTGGTATCTTTACCCATCTTGTTTTCTTTGCAAACCAGGTGAATTTGCCACCAGCAGCTGGCAACTCCCAGAATGAAATATGCTTTATTTAGTATCCTGTCCCTTTCCAACCATCCCATGCCACAAACATGCCCTGAAAATACTGCTGTCCAGGTCCTCTGAGGGAAGGCAGAAAGGGTGGGGGTTGTGTGGCTTATGGGAATAAGCAGAAATGTATTGTCACCAAAGCAGGATCCTCTTTCAAATAAGAAGTGCTCAATTAGGCCCAGTATTTGTCCTGATGTCTGTAAACACGTGTTGATGACTTCCACTTTTATGCCCTTCTGTCATTTCAGATTTGCAGATCATGGCTGTATATTAGAGATCAGGGACGTAAAGTTTTTTCCTGATGGACGCTCAGTTGTTGATACAGTTGGTGTCCGTCGTTTTAGGGTCTTAAGCCATGGCCAACGAGATGGATATAACACAGCAAACATCGAGTATCTTGAAGATAAAAAGGTGATCTATGGTGCAAAGTTATTCATACCCATGTATTGCTGGATTCACTTAAATAGCCTTTCCTTGTTGCATTTCAAGCTAGCTGTGCATTATTTTTAAACCAGTATCATTACAAATACACTAAAGCTCTATTTTAAAAACCGTGGAACAAACTTTGTCTCTTCTTTCCCTTTCTTCCTTTCTGCCCTTATAATTATCTCTGCTTAAAGTGTTACACTCCCTTCATGGATCTCAGAGTAGCTTCTGAGATGCTAAGGTCTGTCATGAATGTGTAGGTGAGGTCGGAGTAACATTTTAAAACTGGTACAGAATTTAAAGTCTTCTAAAAGCACATGCTCCTGTTGGTAGAGAACTGACTGTTCTCTTGCACTGAACAGACAATTGGCACACTTCCTATGTCTTCCAGACTCTCATTTACAGAACTGGTCCTCAAGTAAATGTGAGGGTCCGCTCTTAGAATGAGTTCTGAGTGACATGTAGTTAACTGTGCCATGTACAAACCTCTGTCAGAGCTGACTGAGAGCAGAGAAACCCAGAGAGGGGAGTAGCTTTTAAAAACAGGTCCTCTTAGAAAACCTGCATCAAGTGAGGTGCTTATGATGGATGTTGGCCAAAGGGTGAATTTTTGGCCATGCTTAATAGCTTCCTGGATCATCTTCAGACCATGTTTGTAAAACCCTGGTAGCTCTTAACATCGAGTTTAGTAGTAATCTCATGCCAATTGATGGAGTTGGTTGGGTCATACAGCTCTTTAGCTCACTCTCATAGTTGAAGTGAAAGTCTGTAAAGTCTTAGTAGGGCTTTTCTAACCTGTGCAGAATGATGCAGTTGTTTGTCAGGGCATGAAGGGTAGATCTCATGGAGGTGTCTCTGCCTGTGAAAGGCTGGAGTAGGTGGTCTTCTCAGAGTGAGGGCTCTGCTGTGTTTAAATCCCCAGTGAAGAGTGGTGGAACACAGGTATCAAGGCAGTGTTTGTAGATGGCGCCAGAGACCCACCTCTTCCTAATCAGTGAGATTTACCTTGTCTCCAGTGAGAGACTGGTGTCTGTGTTCAGCACCTTACATTCATGTTATATCAGATGGTGAGAAATCTCAGTCCAAAGATGCCTGTTGTATCTGCTCTTAGGTACCTACCTTAAGATGAGATTAATTGCCCTCTAGAGCTGTTTCTCCTGAACTGTGAAAGGCATCCACAGCAGCTACATCAGATGTGCATCTGAGTAGCATAGCTGAAATCACACCATTGATATGTACATGTTAAAGGGGAAATAAACCCAAACAACCCCCCCAAAAAAACCAAAACAAACCAAACAAAAAACAAACCACAAAAATCAAAACTCAAAAAGCCCCCACAAATCACCATTTGGTAGTGGGTTTTGCCTATGCTTTTTTTCCCCCCTTAATAGCTAATAGTTAGGCTGTGCAACTAAAACACTCTTTGCTTCAATGAGGGTGTGTTTCTTCATGGCTGTTTCTGGTATTGGGAAAGCATCCACTTTCTCTGTTTCCTGCCTGCTCCAGTGTCTGTCCTCCTCCTTCTCCTTGGCTGTCCTACCATGGCCTTAACACTTCTATGGAATACTGCTGGTCTCTTAAGGGCCATAGATCTCCCCATCTCTGTGCTCGGTGGCAGTAGTGCTTGTTTTGTCTTGCCAGACAGTATACCACTGTTAAGGGTTGTTCTGTGACAGGGACTTGAGGCTGTGGGTTTGAGATGATTAATATGATGTCCTAGGATTAGAGAGCAGAATCTTCTGTTGTGCCAGTATTTAGGAATGGATATTAGCAGGGCAGTTACTGCTCCAAGAAATGTCACTTCAGAACACCTAGGGGAGGGTAAAAAACCTCCAGCATCACAGGTTTGAAATCTGAGACTTAGGCACAGTTGGTTTAGATAAGGGCATTTGAACAGCTGTAGTCACTGCATTATTTTGCTTCGTTTGCTTCTGGAGAAGCATATGGGCTCCACGGTATCAAACCTGTTTTTGTTCCATCTCCCTTCTTTTAACAATAAGGTTGAAGGACCAGAATATGAAGAACTTGTCCGTCTTCATGATTCAGTTTATGATCAAGCTGTTGCCTGGTTTACTTCTCTTAAAGACAATATGAAAGTGCAAATTCTCAATCATTTTGGGTCCATGCCAGGAAAAGAACCAGAGCCACAGGTAATAGAACCTTCCTACTTAAACAGCCTTATTCTATACCAAATTTTTACAGTAAACTGTTTTCTGACAGATTTTTGCTGTGGTTTTGTACATTCTAAATCTTATTGGCATGAAGCATGGAAAACAGTGTATCTATGTAACTTGATAGCTGAAGGAATAAGTTCTTAGTGGTATATGTAGACAAAGAGAACATCTGCAATTAAGTGTTTAATTGTTGCTTGAACTGTTTGTGTTAACTTTTTTAGCAAATACAAGGTGAGAAGGAAGGCGATGTTCTTAATACATAATTGGTGAATACATCTTTCTGTTCTTTTGCAGAGCAACCCCAGTGGTCCTGCCTGGTACTGGTGGCTCTTGGCAGTGCTGCCTCTGGAAAACAGAGCTCAGCTGGCTATATTGGCTATGACCTCCCTTAAAGATCGTCTTATTGCCATCAGACGCGTATTGATATTTGTGACTCGCAAAAGACCCAGATAACATGGACTTCAGTTGAGTGGGCACTGAAAAAGCATCTCATGATAGGTCGTTCTAGGGGAGGGCAAAGGGGAGGGGTTGTTTTTGTATTTTTCAAAGATTCCTTCAAAAAAAAGCAGCCCTTTCTGACTATGTCCTGCATCCATCGATTGCATCAGTTTGTTATCTTGGGTATTCACCAAACCTTGCACACTCTCCTGTTATCCTGATGAAAACTGAGCCTCTACAAAGCTGTGCTACATTTAGAGTGTAGCTGATGGATGTGGATAATTGCTTCAAAGTACTGCGATAGAGTTGATGTTTCTAGCCTGCAAGAGAGTTAAGTACTAGAGTTGCACCATTGGCCTGCATGTGATTTGGATTTTCACTTGGTAGGAAAAGGAAACTGAACAATGGATTGAAGAGGTGTTTCCTAGACTTGTAGTGAGCAGAAGAGGAGTTGTTGCTACCCAGCAGAAGTATGCATGAAGACTATAACTGACACTACTGTCTGTCAGTGAATCGGAAGGCACTCTGTCATAAACCCACATCTCGCTTTCTCTCTCTCTCTCTCTTTCTCTCTTCAGCAAATAGTAGTCTGAGGAAAAAAACAAGTTAAGCATTTGTGGTCAAGGCATCTGAGGATGTTTGGATGAAAGAATAATAGCTACTGAATAAGTACACTATTAAGTAGCCTTAGGTAATCCCTCCTTTGTGATTTATGTGTTGTAGCAGAATGAGTATGTACAAAATGTTTGGAAAGGTGTACTTTGGTTTCTTTGAAAAGAAAAACCAAAGTAATCCTAGCTGGTCTTACCGCTAAATTCAAATCAAGCCGCTCCCTAAAGTATGATAAACACTGCTGTGAAATAATGATTTCACCCCAAGTAGGAGGGAGGCATGCTGCAGTTTACTCTGAGCACCTGCTCTGCGAGTGGGACCAGCGAGGATGAAAGATGGGGAGGTTTCCATCTCCCTCCTTCCTGCAGTGTCGTGCCAACCTCCCGTTACATTGAGGTGATCTCTACTGAACGCGTTTCAAACCGAAAGTATTGTAGTTTAGTACCAGTTGCTGTATGTGATGGGAATCAGTCCACAGTAACACCGTGAAAGGAGTCACAAACCGAACCTATAAAGGCAAGTCTCAATGCAAGCTTAAGTCAGGTGTTAACCTTCATTTGTCTCTTTGATTATTTTTTATGTATTATTTTGTTATTATCTAATTTTGATAGCTATTAAATTGATCGCTTGTCAGTCAAATGATCAATATTAGCTCAACTGCCAATGAAATAACTCAGTGTTACCAATTCAGTTGGCACAGTTTCCTATATAACTAGAACTGATACTACCAACAGGGAAAAAAAATTGACTTGAATCTCCATGTGCTGCAAGCATAGCAAGACCAATGTAAAGACTTGTTCATGTGCAGAAGTCTGGTAAGAAGAAATGGCTGCTTACCTACATGGTCAAAGTGCCTGGTTTCTTTTTTAGTTCTTTTGTCCTTATTTGTCAATGAAGAGGTATTTAAACTTTTTTTTTTTCCACTTTGCACATGAATTCTGGACTGCATTAAAATGCCGTGATTGAGATATATTACCTGCTCTCTTTGGGTATTGTAGTTATAACCTGTGTGGTCTGGGAAACAAAAATTGAGAGTTTTTTTCCTTTCAGCAAATGGCTACCACAAATGGTTTCTGTAACATACCCTGAATGTACTGTAACTGCCTCTACCTTGAACACGCCTTTTCTATTTAAGTAGTTTGTAAGTATATTCTCTGAATTGTGAAGTGCATAATGTACAACCAATGATGTCATAACCTCTACAGTAGCCTTCTGCAAGTTCTGCTACCACCACCAAAATACTCAAAATTCAAGTTAAATGCATTTCCTCCAGAATCTGAAGATGAGGAAGAGGAATTCACTGAAGTGTAAAGGACTGGTTACATACATGGGGGAGGAAATGTCAGAAGTCAGTAGGTCTTCAGCCCACTGTCAGCTGAGCTACTGAAAGGTGATTTCACAAACTAATTCTCGGACCAGAAGATGGACTGTATTTGATCTTGCAATCCTTTCTGTTCAGCTTCCTGTTCTTCCCATTCCTTTCCATGCTGTGTATTTCTTCGAGACTCACTCATCTTGCTTGTTTGTGTGTCTGCCTAGTTTTGAGTATTACTAGCTTAGCTGAAAGAGGACGCCAATTGTATTTGTATATTGCTGGTCCCGATCTTATATGTGCTTAATTTTACAGATAGGAGTGCATTTAAGAAAAAAAAATATCAAGGTGCTAGTTAGTGTCTTCTTGGCTTTGCCTCAGTAAACGTTAATGTTAATATTCTTCTTTGCAAAAGTGATTTGTTCAAGATACCTACTTTTGAGGTACTTCTGAGAGAAAACCCTATGGAAAAAGAGAGGTTGTTTACTGCTGTTCTGTAATGTGTAAAGACATTCTACATAGGAAGTGACATTACTGTGTTCATGAAGGCCTGCATAGTTAATGGAGTGATTGATATTGAAAAGAAAGCGGAACTTTCTTTTCCCTGTAGAGGGATTTTTTTTTAGTCAAGGTTTAAAGCGGTTTGTGAATATTTCAGTGACTGATGTTTTGGATAAATGATAATAACAAGGGAATTGTCTGTGTATGGATGCAAATAATCATATTAGCAGCCCAAAGCTGACTTTTCCTCCAAAACATTGAATGCTGATCAAATAGCAAAGCTTTAATAAATAAAAGAAATCACCACTGCCCTGTGGTACTTGCTTTCTAAGGGAAAGTACCAGTTTCATTTTTACCAAATCACCTCTGCCATATAATATCTACAGCATCCAGTAGTACCTCACAGGAAAAGCTAGCTATCTTATTGCTCTCTAGAGGAGATGTCCATGTTACAGCCAGTCTATGCTTAGGTGTAACTTGTCGCCAAGGTACATGTGAAGGCATTGGAGCTGAGCTCCTGGAAGAGATAGACAGGATTCGTTGCCTTTCTAGCTCATTACACTTTTCTTGCTTGCTATCCAAGCAAGGATGCTGGGATATATGATGAGTCTTTTCACTGTGGTGAATGTGGCCCTTCTTTATACATCGTAAAGAGGCCAAAAAGAAAAAAAAAATCCCTCTACCTCTACACCTGTTGTTCACCTGTAAAATTTCAAGCTACAAAATGATATATATATTTTAACCTTTTTTGTCTTTCAGAAGCATACTAATTGTTTGCCACTGAGGCCTTTTATCTACTGTATTTTAATATGTTCATTTGATAGTCATCAAGATCTCTTTGTACTTCTAACCTGTAGAACTTGTCATGTTTCTTACTGCTCTTTTTTCCCTGTTCTCCAGTCCACTTTTAAATTGATAAATAGAAAGCTGTACACTCTCTATTCCTGTTACATTTTACACAGTGGAACTGGTATTTTGGTAGCGCCTTAATTTTGCAGTTGTGAAATGATTGTATCAACTCTTATCTGGGGCTTCTGACCAGATGTAAACGAGTATGTTTAATGTAGATAAACTTGAAACCATTTTTTACTGTTTTAAAGCTAGAAATTAAATGGAGTGTGTACATATGTATAAATATAAATTATTAATCTGCACCTTTTTGTATCTAGTAAATACAGGAGAAGTTCATGTTCTAACCACATTTGGCACTTTTTGTTGCATAAACAAAGCCAAAACTTTTTTTAAAGATTGCAATGTTCATTTCATGTATATTTGCAATATTCATGGGAAATGTATTTAATTTATGTGATATTTGGAATAAACCAGGTTGAATTTATAAGCGTGTGAGTTCATGGAGAAAGCTTTATCACTGGAGGATTAAGAGCTAGAGCTGTCGTAAATATGGTCTGAGCCACTGATGTGCTGCTGTCAGAAGGGGGATGATAGTTTGATTTCCCTTGTGGGAGCCCAAGGGCTGAGCATTGGCCTCATGAGGTTTTTAAGAAGCAAATGGCATCTGAGAAGCAGTGGTTGGATGTTGGGGCTCATAAGTTGCATGGCAATGGTTTTAGCCCCAGTACGAGAAAAGTGGGGGAGGCTGTAGAGATGGTGGCACAATGGGGTTTGCTGGGGACCCGGGGCAGCCTGTGGCACTGGGTGTGAATGTTAGGGGTGGATTTGAAGGGGAGGTGGAGGTCCCCAAAATACAGGGTGAGGGGCAAGAGGAAGAAGCCCTTGGAGTAGGTAGGATGGAGGAGATGAACCTTTAGCTTCCTCAGAAGTGAGTTGTGACAAAGATGGGGTAGAATCATGAAGTGGGCTTTTCCTTTTGTAGCTTCTTGGTTATTTTTTAGCCCTAAGCATGACCTGACTGGCCCCATAGAATAAATGCAAAAAAAAATATGTGGTTACAATGAAGAGCAAAATGCTTTTTTGTCTAAGCCCAGTGAATTAAAATGCCTTCAGGGTGTTGCAGGGTAGAGGCAATGTTTCAGACTGAGACACTGGCCATGGCTGGCACCACTGTAGGGGGTGGTGGGACACTGGTCACACTGCAGCAGCAGCAAAGCTTTGATGATCCTTGTGGGTTCCTTCCAACTCAGGCTGTTCTATTCTAAAATGGAGTTGTGTGAGGGCAAAGTTGAGCCAGATTGTGCAGGGAATATCCCATCTCTCAGTTACGTCTTGCTACCAGCAAGCTGCTGAGCAAAACCATTGTGAAGGTATTTTTTGTAAATACTAGCCTTTTTTTTTTTTCTTTCGGCATTGGATTGACTTTGGCCTTTGTGCCTGTATTCACTGAATGTCTGAGCAAACAAACATCAGTTACAGGACTGCTCTTTTGCTTTGAAGTGTGTGTAAATGCTGCTTGAGCTGCTTTGGTACACTGGACAACAGCATTTTTGAAACATCGTTCACCAAAGGAAGGAGGTGGGGAAAGATGACTGATCAAGGTTTCCTTTTTATAACCCAGATCCTTGTGCACCCTGAGACTTGAGAACAAAAGTAAATAAAGTAACTGCATGAAGTTAATAAATAGTTTTTTTCCTCAACCTCCATGTCCTGTGTTAGTAGATGTTGAGTCATGGAAAGACAGCATCTCAGTGCCTACTTCCCTGAGTAATGCCATTCTTAGAGTGTGGAGACCCTCATGGTCTGTTGTGCTATATGTATCGCTCTGCTTCATCAAACCAGGAACCAAAATAATGCTGCTTAATTCTGTCCAGCAGCACTTACTGGAAGCTGTTGGCTATTGAATCATAGAATAAGAAAGATGAGTAATCTGGAGCAAAAAATCTGATACTATCAAGTGAGGTGCAAAAAAGTGAATCCATGCCAGCACTTTCCTTAGTTCCTCTAACAAATGTGCATACTGCACTTGCAGCTAAAGGACAAGCATGTTTTCAGTCGCATTTACGTTACTTGGTAGGAACAAGTTGTTTCTAAATTGAGATGAATATCACTTGCTGACAACTTTTATAGCTCTGTTCTGCCATATGTGGGGTTCTGCCTTGTCTGCTAAATTTGGGACTTCCTGCATACATGGAAGAAATGTCTTTACTTGTAAATGTTGCTTACGTTTTTTCTCATAAACATCTGCTGCTCTTTTTGTGCAACAGCTACGTTGGAGCCCTGCTCCTGGGAGGACCTGGGTTTTCTGCACAGAAACTGGTGCTGGGGTCAGGCCAGTTAACCTCACCACAGATGAAGTTAGAGAAACAACTCTGATCCCTTTTCTCCTACACAGGATGCTCCAGAGGCAGAGCTGAAACTTCTCAAGTTACAGTCTTGTGTCTGTGCAAACCTGAGAATGGCATCTTTAGGATGGTATATGGAAAGTGGCCGCAGCCCCTTCAGCCCATCAACCTATTCGTGTTCACCACAGCATTAAATCCTCCCACCTTCACTTCAGCTCATGAAGCCCACAGGAGACACACTGCTCATCATCCTAGGTATTTCTTCTGATTCCCAGCCCCTTCTCATCACAAGATCTTGTTCTTCCCTTACTGATCCACTGGTTTTCTTTTCAAGCGAGAAAAGAGAGAAAAGGTAAATAAACCGAACACCCAGGAAGGTTTTGCTGACTGGTGGCTGCACTTGCCAGTTCTTTGGCCAAAGCTGCAGTAAGAGAGCAGGTTCAGGCAGCAGGACTCATGTCAGAGCAGATCTAACAGGGGAACAAAGATACTTTTAAAGTAAAAGAGGGAGGAATATGTATGGTGTCCTTCATCATAAGAGGAGAGATATCCAACTTTGAGCTCAGCTCTGCCCTGGAGCAAGTACCTTCCGTTTTCTGCTGGTGGCTGAGGCACCTCACAGTGCTGGCTCGTTGCCCTTGTTGGCTAACAGAAAATGGACTTGCTGTTGCTAAGGAGTCAGTGTCAGAAAAATGCCTAAATGCTCCATGCCAGCTTTATTTTCTCTTAGCTGAAATTACTTTGCTTGGGCAGAAGGAGAAAGATCATCCGTTGCTGGAATGGAAGTCTACTTAGCAAGGACCCCAGGACCAATGAGATTTCCCCATTCTCTCTGTTTTGTTGTTCAGATGAGATCTATTGCCATGAGGTTGTATGGAGATCTGAACCTGGCACCAATACGTCTTTCAGCAGTTCCAGTTAAACCAGCAGTCTTGAGTCTCTTTTTACAGAGAACAGTTTCTATATCAAGAAGTATAACAAGGCTATTAAAGTAAATTTGGTTTCTGCCTCTCAAGTACGTGTCACCAGAGCCTAAGCTGCATCACGGGCTTTGCTGAAGGGTGACTTCATTCCTGACACCCTCAGGTAGCTGCCTGGAGCCCCGCCCATACTTTCAGAAAACATGCTGTAGCATCTGGAAAGGATACTGTTCTCTACAGGCACATCAACAGGTGCTTCTTCACATGGAGCACTCTCAGAGCAACTTTGTTTTAAGTAAACCTGTGAGGTCTTACGTGGATGTAAGACCCAAAGGATGTACACCCTAAAATTTCATTGCCAGTGGAAACTGTGGTTCAAATAGAGGTATTCAAAGAGAACAGAAGATACTTACCCTGAACCAGAAATCAATGAGTATGTGTGCCGTGTGCGTTTCCATCCCAGCCTCCTTCCCTTCCTCTTGATTTTTTCATTCCTTGATCTCTGCTGGAACTGGAGTGCAGGGGAGCATGTGTGGGGAACACCCAAAGCTCAAGCGCTGTGCTCTGTGGTGGGACCAGAGCAATTCCAGATGAATGGCTAATATTGAAGTATCCAGTCTCATTTGCTTAAGGTGCACCATTCCCAAAAACCTTTGGAAGATAGAGTAAGTTTTTATTCTTTTGTTAACTGTTGTTATGAATCAGTTCTCTGTCGCCTTTGCCCCCACACCAGATGTACTTACAAACGTTAATTTGAGTCTTCTATATGTCCTGGAAAGCTTTTTCTTTTCCAAATTTGTATACAGAATTTGAGGGAGGCTCTGACTTTGAGCAAGTAATGTGATATAATCATGGCATCTTTTTCCTTCTTTAATCCTGCAATATTGTGACCTCAGTAGCACAGTGTACCAACACATTCCTCAAATTAATTGTACACAAAGATCTTACAATTTCCCCTCATTTTTGTTTTTGTATTGTTTTATCCAATCTCAGAACTACTATTATTTCTGGTATGCTTTCTGCTGCTGGAGAGGCCCAAATTGATCGCACTTTTCTAAATAAAGGAATTGTAAAAAAAGTGTGCCTCCCACTCTTCACGCTCTTGAATGTTTTGTTTGCTGCATAGACAGTTACAGGGTTGTGTTCAGAACAGTGTGTCTGAATTGCAGGCTTCTTGTTTCACAGAGGTGCCTCTTTACCAGATGGTCCTTTCAAGCAAGTAATTTTCATGTTTACTTAGCAGCAATTGACTCTGCATAAGTGTCAGCTTTGGCCAGATCCTTTCAAATATTGTCAATATGTGCTAATTATACAGTGCAAAGGCTTCTTCATTTTATCTTTATGAGTAATAACAGGTAATTCCTCTTGGAGAATGTGTACTAAAACATTGGTAAGAGTTCATGTTCTTCCAGTTGTAAGACAGCCTGGGTGTACATCTTTTTTTTTAGCAGTGATATCTGTTCCCCTTTAGACAGACAGCTGCTGATTGCAGTCTACCTTTTGCTCAGCACTCTGTTCCTTTTGTGTGTAGTGCTGGAAAATCTCTTGGCATGGAGGAGTTAAATATTTCTGTGCTCTTGTTTGAGTCATATGTCCCCCAATGGGGAGTGGGTTTGCTTGCAGACACGTATTGGTTTGGAGCTGGTCCTGGAACAGGAGTGCACGGCTCACGTCCGACATGCACCCGCCTGGGCAGAAACCAGGCAACAGCCACTGCAAATCAAAACACATCGGGGGATGGGGGGGGGGCAAAGCACAAGACTCAGGAAAGGATTAGCCAGTGATGTTATTCTTTGCCTGCATTCATTCAAGGTGGAAGAAGGAACACAGGGAAACCAGACGTTTTTGGCTCTGCCTCTGTTCATAAGCTGTGTGTGAGACTGTTCTCTGACACAGGCGCTCTTGGCACAGAGCAGCTGTGTGTGTCCACAGTGTTAAATCCTCTTTCCCATCCAAAATGTGCAACTTCACACAAACAACCTGTTGGGAATGGGTCCTGCATTGTGCAAATTTAAGGAGGTGAGGAGAAAGGGGTTGTAACATTATCTGGCAGGAGCCTAAAGCTTTCCTCAGCTCTTCTTAATTTGCTTGTATAGGCATAGCCTTGAGGATTGTTTTTCTAGGTAATGAGAAGTTTCGCAATGAGGGGCCCTGAGTGTGTGGGGGGTGAGCACAGCTGGGGGTGGGACTGCGAGAGGAGCAGTTTGGCTCCAGCTGGCTTTGGATAGGACACTGGTGGTTAGCATAGGGAACCCTAGCAGGCATCTCCTAGAGAAGCACATATGCAGGGCTTTACAGTGTTTTGGCTTGATCTCCCTAAGTGGAATATAAGGTCTTGGTCTGCTAGTTGTGTGTGAAGGGGAAGGAGTAGAGGACTGGAGAAGTGGTGATAAATTTTGGAAGAAATCACAGGAAAGTGTCCTAAGGGAATTGCCTCTGTCATGTTTCCCACTGAATGAGGACAGCATACAATCCCAGGCTTTTGCATACAGGGCTGATGATGACCAAAGGGCCTGGAGTACACTGCACCATAAAGGAGCATAAGGCCACCAGTCTGGACTGGAATAAAAGCCTGTCTGACACAGTGCTCTGTTTTCAGCAGTAGCCAAAACCCAGAGGAGTACAGGGTAATACTAATACTTCATCTCTCAGCCTCCAGAATGAAGAGACTTCCTAAGCCAGATGCGATGTCTGTGTTTCAGAGCCCTCAGTAGATGTCAGTTCTGTATCTTTATGAACACCTTTTTGAACCCACACCTTTGTTTGGTGCAGATGTCCACGGGGTGTCTGGAGGGTGTGTAAAGGACTGCTTTTCATTTTGGACTAGGATCTTACCAGCTTCTCCCTAGCTCTTGTATTGGAAGATACAACAGGCACCAACAGGAGGCACCAGGAGCTGAACAAGAAAAGGGATTCTTCCTCTAAGCCACAATCTCTCTTTGTGTTTTCCAGTTTTGTTGCACTTCTAGGGCTGGCATAGACCTTTGTCAGACCAGAGAGTCCAGGGTTGGCCTCTCACTCAGACCCTTTCTGTAATTCCTCATGATCAGCCTTCACCTGTATAACCTTAAATGACTGAGCATTATCAAGAGAAAAGAGGCGTCTCCACACAGGGTCTGTGGTGGGTTCATGGAGGCTCAAGTGAGCAAGCAGCCAGGCAACCCCAAAGGCAGCTGGATCGATGGTCTTTGCCAGAATGAGTTAGAGATGTTTGTACTGGCAGCAGTTTGCATGATGTGATAGAAAAATATTTTTAGCCTTTTTTTTTTTTTCTATTCAACAGGTAATTTTGCCATTTCCTCTGCCCACAGCTTTAGAAAGCCAAACAGCAATGCAGAACACATGGTAGATAGAAATCAGCCTGCAGCATTCACAGGAAGTAGATGTTTCTGGTGTCTGTGAGGGAAGTGGCCACAAAATACAGATGCTAATCAGACTAAAACCATGCATCTCAAATGCTTCAATTCGCCATTGAAAGATGGAAGCTGAGAGGTCACCTCTGAGCTTTATAAGCATCAGCTCACAGCAGACCATGCTAGAGTTATGAGTTAGGCACTGTGGGAATACTTGGCTGTTACCTCATACTTGGGAGAGTCAGAGATGCTCTCAGCATCTGCATTCTGCACAGGCCAGCTTTGTTCTGGTCCAGAGCTGGGCCCGTCCTGCCTGCTGGCTTCTTCCTCAGCCCTTCCTTCCTCTGGATCCCACATTTCTGTCACCAGTTGCAGCTTGATGTGTTTCTTCCCCTCTCTCCCAGCCTATCCAAAGCATGTCAACGAGAGAGCTATTCACAAGACAAGGAAAAGAGAACTGATTCTGGAGACTTTCTGGTGTGGCTTGACTGCTGTAAGTAGTGCTGATTCTGCTATGAGCTGGATGCGGTACCAGCTGAGGACGAGGGCTGGCAGGAGAGACCTGTGTGATCACACTGTGCCAGAGGGACCGTGAGTCTTGCAGCTGAGGCTGCTTCCCATTTTCTTCCTCAAGTACAGCCATGCCTTTGAGGATAAGAGGGAAATCTCAGCAGAACAAGGTCTAGTCAAAGTATTCTTCATTAGTTTTACTAACTTATCTCCTTCTATGACAAAGTGACCCTCTTAGTGGTGATGCAAAGGCTGTGGACTCTTGTAAAGCCTTTGACACTGTTTCCCAAAGCATTCTCCTGGACTAATTAGCTGCTCGTGGCTTGGATGAGCATACTCCACTGGATAAAAACTGGCTGGATGGCTGAGGCCAGGGAGTGGTGGTGAATGGTGTTACATCCAGTTAGTTGCCAGTCACTAGTGGGGTTCCCCATGGCTCAGTTTTGGGGCCAGTCCTGTCTAATATCTTTATCAATGATCTGGACAGGAGGATTGAGTGCATCCTCAGTCAGTTCAAAGACAACACCAAGTTGTGTGGGAGTGTTGACCTAGTGGAGGGCAGAAAGGCTCTTCTGCGCAGAAGGATCTGGACAGGCTGGATCAATGGGCCAAGACCAATTGTATGAGGTTCAACAAGTCCAAGTGCCAGCTCCTGTACTTGGGTCACAATAACCCCATGCAGAGCTGCAGGCTGGGGGCAAAGTGGCTGCAAAGCTGCCCAGTGGAAAAGGACCTGGGGGGTGCTGGTTGACAGCAGTTGAACACAAACCAGCGGTGTGCCCAGGTGGCCAAGAACGACAATGGCATCCTGGCTTGGATCAGAAATAGTGTGGCCAGTAGGACCAGGGCAGTGATCATCCTCTTGTACTCGGTACTGGTGAGGCTGCACCTCAAATCCTGTGTTCAGTTTTGGGCCCCTCACTACAAGAAAGACAGGAAGGTGCTGGAGCATGTCCAGAGAAGGGCAGTGGAGCTGGAACAAAGTCTTATGAGGAGCAGCTGAGGGAACTGGGGTTGTTAAGCCTGGAGAAAAGGAGGCTCAGGAGGAGACCTTCTCGTGCTCCACAACCACCTGAAAGAAGACTGTGGCAAGGTGGTGGTTCGTCTCTTCTCACAAGTAATAAGCAAGAGGACAAGAAAAAACAGCCTCAGTTTACACCAAGGGAGATTTATACGGGGTATTAGGAAAAATTTTTTCACCAAAAGGATTGTCAGGCATTGGAATAGGCTGCCCAGGGAAGTGATAGAGATATTTAAAAGACGTGCAGATGTGGCAGTTAAGGACCTGTTTTAGTGGTGGACTTGACAGTGCTGGGATAATGGTTGGATGTGTTGACCTAAAGGGTCTTTTCAGCCTAAATGATGCTATTAGTCTATGATTTATAAAAATGTTTTCCTTCTGAAATCTTCCAAATCTAGCAAACCCTTGACAAGTTTCCCTGCTCTTCTTTCCCTACGCCTTTTCTGTCTCTCTTTCTCTTTCCTGTACTGTGATACAAAGGAACTTGAGGGTAAGGAGAGGAGCAGGAGGAGTCTGAAAAAAAGCCAGAACTTGGGTGGTTTTGCTAAGCCATCTCATTGCTATCCCAGCCTGAGTCACTGCACTCCTCACTCACTCCAGCCCCTCCTGAACAACACAGGCAGTCGCAGAGCTATGTGTAGCTGTTGTTATGGTGTGCTGGTTTTGGCTTGGGTAGAGTTAATTTTCTTCACAGTAGCTAGTGTGGGGCTGTATTTTGGATTTGTGCAGGAAACAGTGTTGATAACACTGGGATGCTTTAGCAACTGCTGAGCAGTTGTCAGGCAAAATCAAGGCCTGTTCTGCCCCTCACCCCACGAGACCCACAGGCAGGCTGGGAGTGCACAAGGAGTAGGGAGAGGACACAGCCAGGACAGCTGACCCCAATTGACCACAGGGATATCCCAATATCATATGGTATCATGCTCAGCATATAAAGCTGGAGGAAGAAGGAGGATGAGGGGACATTCAGAGTGATGGCTTTGTCTTCCCAAGTCAGCATTACACATGCTGGAACCTGGCTTTTCTAGAAGTGACTGAACACCTGCCTGTTCATGGGAAGGGGTGAAAAAAATTCCTTCTTTTGCTTTGCTGGCATGCATGGCTTTGGCTTTACCTATTAAACTATCTTTATCTGAACCCACAAGTTTTCTCACTTTTACCCCTGCAATTCTCACCTCCATCCCACTGGGGAGAGGGCAGTGAGAGGCTGTGTGGTGCTTAGTTGTCAGCTGGGATTGAACCATGACATACAGCCAGCACATGAAGCCTTTACGTTGGTTACCACTGGTTACCCAGTTCCCCTCATTGCATAAAAACTAACAGGAACACCAGGTGACTTGTCACCCTCTCTTCTCTCACCTCTGCTTAGCTCTTGCCTTTTGCAAAAAGGCACAGGCAAAAAGGCAGTTACCTGTTCTGCACCAAGACAGTCCAAGGGCTTCACCCTGACCCTACCCTGCCACCCTCCCAGATGCCTGGGAGAAGGGCCCCACAGTGATCCTCCACACTGTGCTGTGTCCCACTGACTTCTGTTCCTGTCTGTAACTTTATGCCTTTGAGGGCTGTACATATGCAAGTATTTTTCCTAGGCACATTTGTGCAGACAGTTATTGCCTGTATGTTCTGCGTTCCTCTGGGAGTTTTAGTATAATATTTGTACTTTGGGAAAATTCATCCCTTCTCCTTGGAGCCATGAGTCCCCTGTGGATTCCCAAAAGAAGCTTAGAAAGAGCCCTGTGAACCTGACTGCATCAACACGTCCTGCTTAGCAGCCAACAGAGAAACTCAGATCCCTATTGCTTCTGGAAAGAGACACTGAGGCTCCTTTTAATGCTTCATTTCTCTTGCTAGAATTTTAGATAGGAAACCCTGCCTGGGAGTAAGGCTGTGCTTCTGCTTTCAGCCACCCAATGCCAGATGACTGAAACCAGCTTCTCCCTACAGCTCCTGAGAGGTAAATACATTATTCTGCTCCTGCAAACTGCTGGGACTGAACCATAACAACCACTGACAGAGACAGTGTTATGTTGCAATCACTAGTTATTATTGTGGTTAAAATATACCCAGAGCATGTAAAACATGAAATAGTCCTTCCCATCTTTCTAGAGGGCTCCAAATGTTCCTGCCAGCAGTGACAACAGTGGGACTTCATAAGGCCTCACAGCTGGAGGGACAGCTCTTCCCACCACAAAATTTTAAGTTGCTTGGTGATTTCAGCAAGATTTCTCAGTGACAGAGAAGTCTCAATTCTTGTAACTTTGATGAAAATTGTTGACCAAGCAGAGGAGAGAGACATTAATTCCAATTACTGTTCCTGCTAAGGAAAAATCTGTATTTTTAGAGGCTATTGATCAAGAAGGAGAAATAAATATTGAGAAAATGAGGCTGGGATGGTTCTGATAGCCCTGGGAACTACTTGTTTTAGTATTAAATCTTCTGTGTTGTCTTTTGCCCTCAGAGCATGATTAATCCCTATAGTACACTGCAAGGGTCTGGATGTTGCTCTGACCCACTGTGACCACCACAGTATTCATCACTGCTTCTATCTTTGTAGGCTCCCAGGCAGGAACCTGGAGATCCTGCCATTGTATCCCTCCTGCCCCCTCACCCGGACTATCACAATTTCCCCCTTACCCTTTTGCTGAACTGTGGGACACAGTGATGCTCCTCTGATAAATGAGTGTTGGTTGCCTGGGGGCGCAGTACCCTGATGCTGGTCCTACACTGGTGGAGCAGTTTAGCCCAGGAATCACAGGGATGCTCTGCCCCAGTCTCTTCTCTCAAGGAGAACTTCATGTCTCAGACATTGGCCAGGAGAACAATTACATTATTGTAAATGACCATGCATCACTTGGAAGAAAGGTAATTAAACATCTGAAGGCCAGAGACTTGGTTTAATGACAAGAAGACTCAACCAAAAGCTGTGGGGCAGTGATACTGCCTACATGAAATGGTGATCACCTGGCTGCTGCTGTTTCTGAAACTTGAGAGAGAGGTTTTGAGACCTGTGGAAATTTTGAAATCATATTAAGTGATGAATGTTAAGAAGTAATTACAGAAAAAGAAAAACAAACAAAATGAACAGTGTATTTTTTCCCTTCCTCCCCCATGTGAAATGGTAATGGAATATGGTTTCCTATTGTAATGTAATGCTTTAAGTACTTTGTGTCCCAGTTTCACAATGCTCAGTACGATGTGTACAAAAAATAATATGAGTATGTTGTGGTTAGGCTGTTTATCAGCTATCTGCTTTACTGAATATATATTTATATATATATGGTATTTTCACTGTGAATTAACTGTATAAGTAAAGAAAAAGAAAAATTCATTACCAGTCAGTTAAACTTCACAGGATCCTGAAAAAAGCTACAGAGGACAGTCAATGTCAGGAAGATAAATTTATGCTTTTTTTTCCCTTTTCTTTTTAGAGTATGACTTTTTTTTTTTTGCCAGGGTGGGGGGGAAAATTGTTATTTGTGTTAATTAGTGGTGCCTGGATAAAGGAAGCAACTACAGTGGCACTTTGTAAAACTTGCTATGTATTCTCTGCTGTAAGTCCTCTGAATATGAGATGATTGTGTACAATTGGCATCATTCACTGCTAATAACTGCGATTGACAGCATGTGCCAAAAGTCCACTAGCAAATCCTGGTTCACATTTCAAATGACTGCTTGTTTCAGCCAAGTGCATGCTCCTTTTAGTTGCTGTTCATGAAACAGATTGCTTTTTTACATCAATATAAATTTTTGCTTATGTCTATCCAATGATATATATGGAAGGTGTGTCCATTCTTCCGTTTGCTACGTATCATTCTGTTTGTGGTCCCTTCAGGCTACTCACACAATGGTGGGACTTTGATCCTTCCCCTACTGCAAACACTGACTGGTCAAAGCAAAGGCTGCAAAAGCCTGTAGACTCAGTGGTTGTTGTATGATCTGCATATTTTCCCTTCCATGCCCTCCAGCCCAACTGGAACTGTGCAGAGTAACCATAACTTTCATCAGCCCTTCTTTTGCTGGCAGGAATAGGATAGCTTCCTCCTCTTCCCTGATGGTCAGAGTAACCCATCCCTGCTTTAGATCCTCTTTTGAATTCCTGTGACTTCAGGTAACCTGATGCCTAGAAATGCACACTATATTATATTCCAATATTTCCCCACCTGGATAGGACATACCTCCCTCAAGACTGAATCTTCTTAATGGATTCCAGAGCCACTGATGGATCATCATAAGCTCACTCTTTCTTTCTCTCCTTTCATCATTTCCAAGTTTGTGTTCCTATCTTCCAAATAACTTTTCATTGCTACTTCCAAAAGATATTTTGCATGACTGAATTTCATTTCCATTCAGTTCAGTCCTGTGGGTCTTCATACGCATTATTTTTGTCCTCCTCTGTGCTGATGTCTTTCAGCTTTTTAAAACACTTCTATAGTTATGTAAACCTCAGGAGTTATTAAACAGGAGGGGCTTCTCCCAAGACTGGTCCTTAGGAAAAAACACTAGGTATTTTTTCCCATCTCCAGCCACATAATTACTTTTCAACCTGATAGATGGAGCACCTCTCCTATGAGGAAAGGCTGAGAGAATTGGGTTTGTTCAGCCTAAAAAAGAGAAGGCTTTGGGGTAACCTAATTGCAGCCTTCCAGTACCTGAAGGGAGCCTACAAGAAAGATGGAGAAGGACTTTTTACAAGAGTGGCAAAGAGAGTGCATTTAGGTTAGACACTAACCTAGAAGAAATTCTTTACTGTGAGGGTGGTGAGACACTGGAACAAGTTGCCCAGTGAAGCTGTGGATCCCCATCGCTGGAAGTGTTCAAGGCCAGGCTGGATGGGGCTTTGAGCAACCTGGTCTAGTGGAAGGTGTCCCTGCCCATAGCGGGGGTGTTGGAATTAGATGATCTTTAAGCTGTCTTTCAACACAAACCATTTTGTAATTCAATGAAAGAGATGTTGATATCCTGTGTTTATTCATCCCGTTTTTCTGCAAAAACCTGTGAGTCACTTAAGTAAAGTGTAAATGAGACTCAGCTGCTTTGGTATAAACCTCAGGCTCTTGAGTTAAAACATTGATGAATGCTAATTGCAGACCAAGTGTCTGTCTATGACTTTGAGAAGCCATAGCATGGCTAAACCCATGTCTAAAGTGGAAACCAAAAAGAGACGTATGGTACAGAATACCCTGTGACAGTAGTCTGAATATATCTTTTGTGTCCAAAGTCACAAGACAAATTTTTTAGCCCAGGTGCAGTTATTACTGACTCATTAGAAGCCAATTTAATGGTCAGTGGCATTTTTAATTAAGGAAAAACAAGCAAGCAATCTGTTTGTTTTGCTCAAACAGATGCAACAGCTTTAATTGGAAATACCGAAATCTGTTTGTGACTTCTGGATGCAGTATCATGCTTAATTAATAAACCTGAAGACCATCCATTTCTTTTTTAAAACAACTCTCTTTTTCTTCAATATATGTACTATTTTCCTCTGTAATTTAAAGATTTGGTACACTGAAATTAGTGTAGTCTAGTCATAAACTTGGACAAGGGAGAAATTGTTTATTCTTTTATGGACAGTAACAAATTTATTAGAAATGCCCCAAAAAACCAGGTCCAAAACTACCACCAGGTTAAAATAACTTGAATTAGAAAAGGTTTTAGAAATATCCACAAGAGGTCACTGTTATCATTAACAATAGCTAAACAGAACTTGGGAGCTGAGCATCCTTTGTCCCGTAGAGAAAACATAAGGTCGTTCAGAATAAATGTTCCCTACATAATATCTCTCTCATCTATCTTACAAAAGAAAACCCCTGAGATAACAGTTTTTCATTCCTAAATTAGTTATAAGAATCCTAGATTTTAAAGATGCTAAGACTATTCAACATTTTCCCTGTCAAAGAATGACCTTTGCAAATCAAGATGTTTTAATTAGAAGGTTTTCTGGGGATGTGTGCATGGTTTGGTTCATGGTTTCCCAGGGTACTACAGCAAAAAATATAAATAAATAAGCCTCAAAATTTTGTCTTTCTTAGGTTGGTAGAGGATTGCAAACTCCCTGTGTTATAGGTTCCTTTCCTAGCTGGGGCCTTTTCTTATCTTAAAAGACACAGAGACTGGGGAAAATGACAGTAGAAGTAAAAGCATCCATTACAATATCAGATCCATACATTTCCTTACGGAGAGGTTATATGAAATGGTAACTTGATACCCTGACAGTAAAATTTGATGGTTAAGAAAAGGGAAAATTTTGAACTGGGACCTTTGGAATACCAAATTTTCAACACCGTAGAAATAAAGGGGCTGCCTGTAAATTCTACCATGACAAGCACAAGGGGAGAGTAGGATCCATGTTATTTGAACATTCTTTTTTCAACAAAATTGCTTTCTGTTACCTTGAAATAATCATTGAAAAGCACCATATTTGAATGATTAAGATGCACACAAGGGTGCCTTTCCTTTCTACATCCTCATATGAAATGGAAAAGGAAAGTAGGGAGGTCACCATAATGTGCTGTAGACAGTAATTCATAGCAGCAGCGTGCCTGCTCAGTGTGATTGCTCCAAAATATTCTGCTGTCAAATGGAGGCAGTCATTCCTCACAGAAACAGCAGTCTGCTTCCTCACAGGGAAACAGAATGGAAAGGGCAGAGGGATATTACTTTAGGACAGATGCAGATCAAATGAAGCAGTGCTTTGACTAGGGCCTTCTGCCCAAATGACAGTGTAACTGCTGTGTTAATGGAAACCCTGGAGGTGGAATGAATATGGGCCCTTCTCCGAGCAGGCATCGCTGGACCAGAGTAATTCTATACTGTGACTGAGGTGCAGACAACAAGAGACAAAAATAGACTTTGATTTTTTTCAGCATCAATTTTGTGCCAGCGGCAAGTGCTTAGGTAAAATCTTCCACTCTGCTCCTTATTGTTCCTTAACCTCTGGGTAAGTTGGTCAAAGAGCATTTCTAGTCAACACCTCTCCTGACCTTCTCCACCTGAGCAAATTTCCTATAATAACTACCACAGAATACATCATCTCCCAGTAGTTGCTTGGGAGTAGTTCTAACTAGGGCATGCTAGTTGAAGAAAAGCCACTGTATTTCCAGAGGTCAGTGATGAGAAATAATCTTTTTCAGGAAAGCAAAGCCACCTGATGAGCTATTCTGGAACAGCAATTGGAGCATGTTTGTTTTGGAACAGTTATTCTGGTCTAAAAAGGCTGGAGGATTACCAGATAACCTAATGTACAGACACACACACACACACACACATCCACCCCACCTGGCTGGGAGTCTACAGTTGTGCACCTATCTAGGTAATTATGTGGAAAAATTACATGCCCAGACACTGAGAAGTTTTAGTGGTGTGTGGCCCTTCTCGATCACAGAAGATGTCCTCTGTATGCAGGGGGAGGTGTTGGCCAAGTGTCGTAGTTGTTTGTGTCATAGAATCATAGAATTGTTAAGGTTGGAAAATGTCTTTAAGATCATCAAGTCAAACCATTACCCTTACACTGCCTTATTCACTACTAAACCATGTCCCTGAGTGCCACATCCACATGTTTTTTGAACTCTTCCAGGGAGGGTGATTCCACCACTTCCCTAGACAGCCTGTTCCAATGCCTGGAAACCCTTTTTGTTAAGAAATTTTTCCTACTATCCAATATAAACCTTGTCTGGTGCAACTTGAGGCCATTTCCTCTTGTCCTGTCACTTGTTACTTGGGAGAGAGGCCGACCCCCACCTTGCCACAATATACTTTCAGGTAGTTGTAGAGATCAATAAGGTTCCCCTGAGCCTCCTTTTCTCCAGGCTAAACAACCCCAACTCCCTCAGCTGTTCCTCATAAGACTTCTGCTCCAGACCCTTCACCAGATCCACTGCCCTTCTCTGGACATGCCTCCAGCACCTCCATGTCATTCTTGTAGTGAGGGACACAAAACTGGACACAGGACTCGAAGTGTGGCCTCACCAGTGCTGAGTACAGAGGGACGATCACTGCCCTGATCCCGCTGGCCGCACTGTTGCTGATACAAGCCAGGATGCCATTGGCCTTCTTGGCCCCCTGGGCACACTGCCGGCTCATGTTCAACTGCTGTCTGCCAGCACTCACAGGTTCTTTACTGATGGGCATTTTCCAACCACTCTGTCCCCAGCCTGTAGCACTTGCATGGAGTTGTTTTAATCCAAGTGCAGGACCTGGCAATATAAGGTTTGGACCACCTCATGGCTAGAACTGGATCCTCCCAACCTGGGATACAACGCAGTCATGAAAGAGGGAAACAAGGGAATAGGTTGTTAACAGGCAATGCATTAAATAGACCAAAATAATTCTCAGACAAGCCCTTTTCACATAACTGTGTCAAATTGTTCAGGCAAAATTATTTGCATTAATGTCATATCTCAATGCATGATGCTTTGGCCCTTGGTGTAAAATGTAAGGTTGCCTTTGAGATTGAAATGGACAACTTCAATTTCTCCTTAAGTATCTTAAAATCTTTAAATCTCCCTTTTGACAAAGAGCATTAATATATCTGAATTTTTCATTTCATTAAGACACTTTTACAAACTGTGTCTACCACTATAATTACTTAACAGTGGCTTGAAGTACGGCTTGTTTGTGAGCTTGCTCGTGAACAATTTTTGCAGTTGATGGAAAGCACAGCAGCATCTGAGCCCAGGCATCGGAAGGGTAAATCCTGTGAGTGAGAGCAAAGCAGGGATGGCAGCATAGCACAGAGCTGGAAATCCTTTTGTGGTGGTTTTCCTGTGGGAAGTGAAGAAATGTTCTCTTGACACACAATTAAGTGAAAGGCAAATGCTAAAACTGGTGCTTTGAAAAATGAACATAAACCTTTCTAGGCCATCTGTTTCCTAAATCTGGGAAGCAATCCAGTCTGGAAGCGTGTTCCCAAACACCTTTCATAATCAGCAAGGGGTTTCTCCCACCTGAAGCTGAAATTTTTCCCAGGACTAGATGCCCAGTAGTGTTCCTGAGCTAATCATATTACCTTAGATAATAACTAAAGGACAGGAACTTGAGTGATTTTTTTTTTTTCCTGATTCAGTTATAGTTATTACAAGGAAGGGAAAGCTGTGGGATGCACTCAGATATAGCTTGTCATTGAAATCCACATCTGCGACACAGTTTGATTCACAGTCGCTGAATATTAGAAAGGCAACATTCATGATAGTGATCAATATATGTGCTGCATTTAATGATGGCAGTTCAGGTAATTAGGAAGGACGCCTAGAATGAAGCTGGGATCTGAAACCTGCAGGTTTCCCTTCAGAGAAAGGCATAAAGGAATAAAGCAGGGGGAAATAGCACATTTGGCTTTCAAGCCCTGTGGAAAGATCCTCTTTGCCAGTGGCAGAGGCTCTATTAATCGGAAGAGGAAAAGGATGCTGCCTTTGAACCTCTTTGCTTTCTTACCCCGTAGAGCTTTGGATCATATCAAATGAGGGACATTGATGAGGATGCATGTGCACACACAACAACAGCAGGTAAGGGCATTGTAGCCACCAGAAAGAAAGGTTTCTTCAATTCAGCTCTTGTAATCCTGGGCAGGGCTTTATTTAGATGTTTCTAATTACCACAGTATGTTTAAATAGATACCCAGAGAAATCAGCAGGGAGCAACAGTTTTCCTCACCGCCTGGCAGGGTTGATGATGACAAGGGTCATGTAATGGCTTAATATGATGCCACTTAATATCCTACTTAAGCAATGTAATTATGGGGTTTATTTGATAGAGCAAGAAGGTTTATCTCCTGCAAAAGGCATGAATAAGACTGCCAGATGCAGGTGCTGCTGTGTTACAAGACTCATTTTTTATATTATATAGTTTTTACAGCCTTGTCCACTTGGGTGATTTTCATTTTCTAAATCCAATGCAGTCTGTCTCTTCAGTCTGTCTCAGTGGTGCCCCTGCATAAATAAGCCACTTTCCTGTAGTAGTTGGCAGCTCTCATTACAAATATTTTCTGCCAGCTGCTCTTGGAAGATTTCTTTATTTTAGCTCTTCACAAAATGGAGATCTCAGACACTCATCCCATGTTTTAACATAGTATGCCTCAAAGGAAGTGACTCAGTCTTTGTATACAGTCTTGGTTGACAGCAAAGTTTTCATGTAGAAACATAAAAAAGAGATTTATGTAACTAATATAACACTGAAAACAAACAAGCCCTCCAACCAAGTTCAAAGCAGCAGGTTAACACGTACTTTCTAAATAAATATGGTGCTTTCAAGCTCGTCCAGACCTCACGATCTAAATCTTAAGATGCTCAAAAGAACTAGGGAAGAGAGGAGGGAGACTGCGCTAAAATTTTAGAGCCATTGGGGATTTTCTGTAAGAATTTGCAAATACTGAGCTCTTGCCACATCTTCTGAAGGACTGTAAAAGGAGAGAAGGGTTCCTGTCATTGAAGGCAAGGGCAGCAGCCTCTGGGGAAGTGTACCCCCATCAGTGCAACACCGGTTCCTTCAAAAAATACTGAAACAAATAATCTGACACCTGGAAGGGAGCAGGGAAGGAGTAGCTGCCAACGTGGACTTGTCAAGCTAGTCTTATTTCTTTATGTGACAGGGTGACAGATCTCGCTGACAGAAGCAAATGCATGTCTGGTCACGACATCTCCCGCAGAGCGCTCACAGGCAAGTGGAGCAAGTGTGTGGTCTAGACAGATCTGCTGCGTAGTGGGCACAAAACAGTCTGGAAAAATACTACTCAGAGAGTAATGGTGATTAACTCATTATCAAAATGGAAGTTTTGATCAAGAAGGCTCTGCGGGAGGCTGCTGTGGCCCTGTGATTGCTCAGTGTCTTTGGCAGTGCAGCCAACGGTGCCGATGATGGACTCGAGAACGAGCCTGTTGCATTTACAGACAGCAGCAAGGAGTGAGCACCCTCTGTGGTGCTGGGAGCAGGCTTCAAAAGGCTTGATGTGTGTAAGACATGGCCACCTAAAAAATGAAAAAGAAAAAAAAATGCAATTTAACAGGGAAATGTTTAAAGTACTAATGGCAAATGCCAGAGAGGGATCAGCTCTGCAAATAAATAAATCTGAGATACTGAACAGGAGTCTACTGTGTCATGCTGTAATGAGAAAAATAAACTTCATATTCCTACACGTATGTAAGAACATGTAAAGCAACACTTTAGTTCTGTTCATCCCCGATGTGGTCTCAGCTGGAAGATTATGGGGTACTGCACTTGAAGAAAGGTGAAACCTATCTGGAGACAACTCAGAAAAGACCACTGGAAAAGGCAGAGCCAAGAAAGCAGGATCCATTAGCCAAGTCTGAAAGACATCAGTGCAGTTTAGCCTTAGGAGAGACAGCTAATCTGCCCTTCATGCCTATTAGTGAGGAGACAACTAGGAGTGGACCAATGTTTCAGCAAAAATGGTGAGGTTAGATATAACACAAGCCCTCCCTTGCTGAGTCAGGGGCTATTGGGAGAGATTGTCAGGCCTCATTACTGGTGGCTGAAGGAAATCTTAGGCATGTAGCAGCCCCACACAGCAGACCCAAAGTAGGTGACCCTGCAAGGAGGGCAGCCAGTTCTGCTGGAGCCACCCACCAGCTGCCAGCACCCATGCACAGGTTTAAAGACATCCGCATTTTCACTGAGACTGGCGGTCAGGACAGCCACCCTTCTTCAAGCTCTTAAACACCACTTGCTTCCCCTGCTAAGTGATGAGAAAAATAATGGAAAATGCTATCGAAAGGGATAAAGTTGTACTTGGCACCTAGGAAGTATATGCAAGCAGTGACCTTGCTGTGCTGCCTGTCTTGCATGTGTCTGCACATGCATGCTTCTACCTTGAGGTCTGTATGACAATAATCTGTGTTTGGGTCAGCACCTCTCTTCAAGTTTCTGTAAGATTTATCTGTATGTTGCTCTAATAGCACAGTTACAAGGTTGTTTTTCACAAGAAAGTGCCATTTAAAGTATTGAGTCTTTGGGAGAAACCAAGTAGTGGGCTGTGTGGAGTCCCACAGTTTGAAACTCTCAAAGATACACAGGTATCATGAGCTGAGGTGCAGGGCACTAACATCTAACCTTTCTTAAAATAGGTAGTCTCCTGCTTTGCTCCCTTTCCTCCATCTAGTCAGAGGGCATGGCACATTCACCAGACATCTTATGCTTTAAAAGAAAATGAAAAGAAATGGAAATGAAAACGAAAATGGAAAGCAATGAAAAGAGCCTGCTACCGGTCTCACCTCAAGAAGAAACAGCTTTCTGTCCCTGGGGAGCACACAGGTTTCTGATGACAAACTCAGGGGAAGGACATCCCACACTGCCTGCCAGCTTTTGAAAGCCATATCATGCCCTCCCAGCTGGCACGACCAAGGAACTGGCTCTCTTCATGTCCGCAGGGAATTAAGGCTGGCTGAAGGAACACTGAAAATCTGAAGTGATTCAGACAAGCATGACTCAGCCACCCTGTCACAGTAAGTTTATAATGCTGAGGAAGAAATTTACTCTCGAACATATTTTAATTGACACACCAGATAATATACACTGAAAGAATATCTTTCAAAATAAAAGATGACAGACTTTCAACATCTGGTCTAATTCCCTGCAACTATACTAGCAGATGTAAACTGTTATGCATTCTATTAGCAAATATCCTTCCCTTATTTCCTTTTTCTAAGTATATGAATGTACTTGTATATATTTTTTATTACAGCTATAATAATCTGTCTTAATTTTATGTATTCATGCTTGAATTCTGGATTTAAGCAAAAACTGCTCATGGTGCTCAAAATTCTGCTCATCAAAATGGATAGGAGTTTTGCTAATTACTTATGTGGGGCTAGGATTTTGCTCAATGAGATTACGCATGTCTCAGGAGTTTCCAGAAGCTATATAAACTGTGAGACTGAAGCCCAAGTTGTGTTTATAGGCACCATAACTGCACCAGAAAAATTCCAGGGTTTTTTACTGTTGTTGTTGTTCAGCTTATTTGCATTTTTTTTCTGGAGCTGATTGAATGAGGACTGCTTGTGAGCCCTTATTTTGGCTGTCTCATGGTGATCAGAGAATGACAGAGTGGAAGAGCTGTGCCAGCTTCTCTCACTGCACCCTGTCCCATGAGCCTTCAGACAGGTTTTGATCCAACAGGGGCTCCAAAGGTGGGGGCTCTCAGGCCAGGGAAGTAAAACCTGCCAAGCTGCTGGTTCAGCTGATTTTTGTTTGTTTTTATTTTTATTTTTTCCTGCCTGCAGCAGTTCTGCACAAAAAATTTCCCAGGTTTGGCTGCCCTTGGACCTGCCAGCTCTCTGCTGCTGTGAACAACCCCTAACCCCTGTCCACCTCAAAGGATGACTTAGCAGAGACCTACCATTTCTGGCTCATTTTCACATGGGGTAGCTCACCTGGTAAGTGCAGGGGGTAGTAATTTCAGCAAAGCAGTAATGACAAGTTCTTGGGGCTGGTGACCTTTGCCACTGGAGCAGAAGCAGCCAGGATAGGATGTGCCTCATCCTGTGCCCCACTGCCCACTACAGCCAGTGTTAAAATCCCTGCTTTTACTGACCGCACAGGATTGGTTTGGTAGGGCATTGCTCAAAGCATCTAGCACAGCACCTTCATAGACAAAGTGTGTTAATGGAATGGGAGGGGGAAGCCAGCCTCCAAAACAGCACAGGCTGTCAACAGATGCATCGCAGTCCTCATTCATCCAACATCAGCCTCTCCAAATATCTGAGTTAAAAAGTAAGCTTTGAAGCCAGCTTGGGAGGTAAAAATTGAAGGAGATGAGAAATTTGCATCTTTTTGTGCATTCAGTCAAAACTGCTCCTGCAAAACCACATAAAAGCCCCTAACCATTATGGATTTGTATATGCAGATTTGGTTCTTCAGCTGTTTTATGGTAAGACACAGAAACCTGTCAACTGAAGCGCTGTCGCTATGTTCCATTACCATGTATTTATTTATATGACTATCAGAAACCAAACACTTAAATAAATCATTGTTAGGGAAGTGGACTACCTAAATAATGTGTGGCCCATTCACCCATAAAACACTAATTATCACAGCAGCACCTCTCCAATGAATCACTGGTAATGAGATACCGTTATGGAAAGTATCAATTTTCAGTGCAACTCATTCTCACTGTACATGGTCAAGTAATTGTACTGAAGTGCCTAGCGAATAAAACTTTTCCATGAAAATGCATGTCCTCTGAGTAAAATAATTTTCCAAGAGGGCTCAGTGTTTGTTTGTTTGGTTTTTTTTTACATTTATATTATGAGCAAATAACACCTGGACCTCTGTGTTGCTTGTTGCTGTTTGGAAACCTGGATAGGTCTTTACTTACAATACGAGGAACTCTGTCAAAACCTGTCATCTTCAGGTGTGAGGTCACATTTGTACATCTGTGCTTCCTGCCAGAAGGAAAGAAGATTCACAAGGCCTTTAAAAGCAAATCACAGAATCACAGAATTACAGAATGGGTCAGGTTGGAAGGTGCCACAATGGGTCAGCTGGTCCAACCTCCCTGCTCGAACAGGGTCATCCTAGAGCACATTGCACAGAATTGCACAGAATTTCATCCAGACGGTTCTTGAATATCCCTGGTGAGGGAGACTCCACAACCTCTCTGGGCAACCTGTTCCAGTGCACAGTCACCTGCACAGTAAAGCAGTTCTTCCTCCATGGTGTGGATATGCAAATGAAAATATCCTTAATTTGATTTTCTGTCCTCTTCTTGGTAGCATCCAGAGGCAATGTATCTTTGTCATGAAGCAGATTCATAGGATTTCCATGAGGACCATATTTCCTTATGCTGAGGGGAGGAAGAGGTAGTTTTATACTGGTGCAAAATGGGTCAGGTTCGTGGTGATTCATGGAAAAAAAGTCACTGAAGATACCTATCTTGGATATTCCACATGAGTCAAGAGTCCCTCTTCTGAAGCAGCTGCTGTCTACATCTCTGCCCTGACAGCCCACAACGTTAAAGAGAATCAGGTCATTGCCACAACTCATTGCAGCCTTCAGATTTGTTTTAATGAGAGACAGTGCCTCTTGCTGCAAAATGTCTAGAACAGCTAGAAAGAAATCTTCACAGCAACGTGCCTCCCTATCCTCCTTTGGAAGGAAAGCAAACAAAAGGGGAAGTCACATCTGTACAGGGCTCAGGAGGTGGCAGCCCCAGGCATTGACAAGTTCTTAAAGCAGGAGCATTGGCAATATATCAGGTAACCTCCACTGAGGCTGGCAGAGCTTTCCAGGCCATGGAAGCAGGCAAAGGGAAAAGGCAGTGCTCGTGTTAAGATAGGGAGTTTTTTACACTATGTGAAGCCCTGGCGTCAGGATGCACAGAGCTGGGCAAAGATACTGTTCTGCCAACCAGTTCCAGAAATTGGCTTTCTCCTATGTACATTAATGAGACAAAGCAGGTCTAGGGTGATATTCATGGTTAGTACTTACCATGGGGGCTCTGTAAAAGAGAAGATACTACAGTTTTTCTCATTCTTGTTGTATGTGCAGACTGAAGGCCTGTTGTAAAAACTATTAAACAATGAGCATGTGGCATCAGTCAATAGAGACAATGAAATATTTTCCCCTGTCTGCTGCAGTTGCAGTACTTGGTTTCATTTTGAATGTATTCTTGCAGGGATATGGATATGGGCTTCTCCTGCATCCTATAAGGACCACGGCTGTATGTTCACATTTCAGTTCTGCATGTCTCATGTATATGGACAGATTTCTCTGAAAAATCAATTTTCAGGGTTGATCACTGTGGGCTCTGTCACTAGATGACAATTTTGGTCACTTTTTGCATTTCCATGCCCATAGGAGGCCTGTACATAGCCATGGACTACTTTAATCTGTCAATATCTACATGAAGTAGGTTATTCTGGAGGTTTGCTCTTGTGATGGAGCCCCATCTACCTGTGATGTGGTTCAGAACAAGATAGCAGGGCATTTACATTCTTCTTCTCTTTCCTTAAGCAGCTGTCTCTTCCTGATTCTCTTGTGTGAACACTAGTTTTCCTGCCTTAATCAAATATCCTAGCTCAGGTCTTCACTGCTAAACATCTTTTTCCTTTCTTCTCTGACACATGACTGTGCCAAGGTGTATCATAAGAGGATAGGTATTTAGTAGGTTTCCTGGTGGAATGGACACTTAGTGGGCATGCTGCCTGCTTCATGCTCAAACAGTATAGGCTTGTGAGTAGGATTTTATGGGGTTTGATTTACTAGAGATTCATTTATCATGAGTTTAAGCAGATGGCATGAGGCTGGAGTGGTGGGTGCTTGTCCTCCACACAGGGCTCCTTGGCCGAAGGCAAGGCAGACTCACAGCTCTCACCCATGCCCTTCATGGGTGCTGCCCTTATTGGCTGCTTAATTGCTCCTCCCACAATCCAATGTGTAATTCAAAACCAGCAGCTCTGCTTTTGGCAGGACAGCAGCCTCCTCTGATCCATGAAATACTTCTGGCTGTTGATGTCGCACATCAGGTTTCTCCCTGCAGAAAGCTCAAGGCAGCAGTGGATGTGTGCTTTGTGGGTTGCCTTTTTTTTAACCTTCATTTCTCATGTAACAGCCCCTTGTCAAGCTTGGATTTGGTCCAGGGAACGAGACTTACCCCTACATTCTTAAAAAACATCGTATATCTTTTTTTTGACTTATACACCCAAGTGAGCCATAAACAGAGAGTAACTGCCATAAGCAAGAACAAAGGGGTTTGCTAAGCAGTGATAAATAATAAATTGCCCAGGAAAAATGCATCCCCTACCTTGGGTTTTATTTTGCTTTGGCTTAGCACAATTTCCACAAAATTTTGGCAATCACGCTGCCATTATCTTTTCATGACGGAGGCCCTAGGAACTTGTCCAGCCCACAGCGAGAGCCCTTTATGTACCTACTAATGTGCTGGTTCACAGACAGACAGAGGGAGGATGCTGATCTGAATAGCAATCAGATGCCAGCATACACCGCTTCTCTATGAGAGCCATGGACATTAATAATGTCTCTGGGGAGTGGCTGCAGCTGTAATAAAGAAAAGATATCTGCAGTGTTTGCACAGCTCTCTTCATTCATCCTGATATGTAGTGAAGTGTGATAATAAGGACTTTACAAAATCTGTCAGTCTTGGGGGGATATTCATCATGGGGAGAAAAAGATGGAAGAAACATTTGCTTCTGCTAAACATAGTTGAAACACAGAGATATTCTTAAAAGTGACCCTCTGGTTTTTTATGCTTTTTGCGGGATTTTTTGGGGTTGGTTGTTTTTTGTACATGAAAAAAGGGTCACAACATGGTCATTTCTGAATATAAGCTAAGGGGTTTTGATTTAGAGCTCTGACTCTGAAAAACTGTCACATCACAAGACTGCATGCACACTTTAATTCTCCATCCACAATAACACTTGTGATTAAAGCAAGTTCATAAAAAATAATTGCTTTTCCTCTGAAAGCCCAGATACAACAAAGGATAAGTTACACGATAAAAAAACAAAACTGGCTATCTGATAGTTTGACAATACTATAGACCAGCTTCTGCAAGTGCAGCGTGTCCCAGATCAGGCCCTCTGTGCTTCCTGCAAGACATCAGGAGCTAAGCATCAGCCAGCATACACAGGTGAAGCATCGTGGACTTGCACTGGTGCATAACCTCCTAGGGCTTCAGGAGCTGCTCACCTTCACAGAGCAAAGCAATGCCTCAGGTGCCTTCCTGAGAGCCACAGGGGATGAACTGGGATATGGTCACCAGTGTTTCCTGCCCTGGAAAGCACAGGCAGATGCCCACAGGTCAGGTCACAGCCAGGCTCCATGTCTCAGCGTTAAATCACACCCCATCAGGGCTAAGCAAACAGAAGGAGAGACTCAAGGCACAGCGAGGCTGACTTTGCTTTATGTTTACAATCTAGCATTTTTCTTTGGTGGCTTTTGGGCACCTAACTTTTCATTTTTAATGTTGCAGCAGCATACACTCATCACCTTGCTCCAAAGTGAGGGAGACATACCAAGACAGAAGCAATGTGCCAGCTCAGTGACTCACATTTTTGACTTGCACAGCAGGTCTGTCTGAGCCTTAGCAAAGAGGAGGAGATACATCTCTTCAGTGGCAACCAAAGGAGGCAGAGATGACAGGGTACCTCAGGGTGCTTGGAGCACTGGAGGGTCTCTTTACAGCACAGTTTAAGGTACCGAAACATTGGTTTTGGTGCAAAATCACCAGTTTCCACCACCAGCATCACTGACCACCACTAAGACCCTGGGGCATTTCCATGGTCTTTAGCCCAGGAGAGGTTTTGGTGACAGTAAATGTAAGATGGGAAAGCACTTGTGGATGACAGAAGTGCCATTGTAATTAAATGCTAGAAAACTTAGATGAATACAAATGTAAACAAGCACAGTGTCAAAAATTTGGAAATTTAATGTCTCATAGCAGTGTTGCCAGGTCTTTTTACTAGTTTCTGGCTAATTGAGACTTTAAAAAAAAATCTCAGTTGCTGGAGTCTTTTGATTGTGGAAGAATCTCATCTTTCACTTCAAATACCAGTTGGACTACCAGTCCTTTTGGCTGAGTATAAATATCCTGAAATTATGGCTTAGGGATTCAGAAACTAAAAGACAAATAAAAGAAGTTCTGTATTTATTAATTTTAAAATTCTTTTGACTCTTAATTCAAATGATGCTTTCAAGGCCTGCACTGCAGTTTCATGAAAACTTCAATTTTAGCTCATCTGAGCATCTTCCGCATGCTCAGTGTAAGATTTTTCTCCACATAGCAAGTGTATGACAGGCATAAAGGTAGGAGTAATCCCATATGCGCATATTAATACCTCCCTACATTTTCTGAAGATACCAGGGATGTGGATGTCAAAAAAGAAAGTCCCTAAGTATAAAAATGTCAGTGGTTTCTTGTACAGGTTGGTTGTTCGGTGGTGGATTTTTTTTTACTTCATGACAAGCTAAGATGTAGGGCTGGGCACGTCCTCATCGTTAGTCCCCAAGATACCTTTGTGTAGCCTTAGGGATAGTCTGGGGCAAGGAGAGCCACACAAAACCAGTTTGGAACGAAAACTGATGCTCTCACAAAACTGTGAGTGGCTCTGCTGGCCAACGCTTCCGTCCGGATGGCAGCAGCACTCCACCACAAGTGCTTTTCTTCACTGTCAACGAGCAATTCAGAGAACAACATGATCCCTCATCTGCTGGCTCATGTTTTGAGTTGGTTCCAACTCCCAATTATCCAGGCTTGGCTTAATTCAGAAAGTATGTCTGAACTGCTTCACCAACAGCAGTAACAGCAGCTGGGCAGCCATGCTGGAAGAGTGCTGTCAGTCAATAGCATGGCTGTGTGGTGAGGCCCTTCTCCCACATCCCTGTCATACACATCACCTTCCTCTCCACCACAAGGAGGGATTTCAGAACATGCACAGCAAGGTTTGAGAGGGCACAGGGGAAAGGACATCTAAGCCATGGCAAAGGGAGCTCTCAATGGGGCATCACAGGCAGCGAGCATTAATGAAAAGTGGGATGCAAACCCATCCATTGTTGTTTCACATTTCCCAGCCTTGGAGACAGTAACTGCTCTAATTGCAAGAAAGGGTTTGCAGGATGTGTGGCAGAATGGTTGGTGTTTGCTTACACTTATTTTTCTCAGCAGGTGAAGGGGGACATGCAAAGTTTCGGAGTCCCTGTGGTTCTACTTAAATCCGAACAGATCACAGTGTCTTACTCCAACTAAACATACCTGTGCAGGCCAGGCAGTCACCTTTGTGCTTTCCCAGCAGAGCAGGCATCTGTCAATCCTCCAATATGTGCTTCAGACCTGGCTTATATACATCTAAGAGATTAATTAATCTCTGAACAGCAACTGGAAAATGTAAAGTGCTACATAAAAGATAAGTATTACTATTACTAAATCTGTATTTGATGAGTGCAACTTGACATAAGGTGGCAGGTTTTATCTTACTCATTGCTACTATCTGAAAGACGCCATTGACAGCAAATTTCTGGAGCATAATTTATTCCATAGGCATAGTGGGGTAAGTAGTGAATGTGAGAAACTTACGTGGCATGCACCGCGGGAAACGCTTTGCCGACAGAATATGCGATGGGTTTTTTTTCACACATTGCTCCACTACCTGTGACTCAGAGGCCCAAATGAGGGGCATCAGATGGGTACGCCATGCTCCCTTGGGAAATTTGGACTAATAAATCAATTGTGGCATATGGTAGCAGAGTCTCCAGCAAGACGTGGAGGGTGGGGGTTTGCGGGAGTGTGGCAGACTGTAATGGCAGAGGTGTGACTGGAAAACAGTGACATTATTAAGGCTGTCACCGAGGGGGTGTGGGAGAGGATGAGAGGAGATGGGTGAGCAACAGTGCTGACAGCGTGGATGGAGGGTTGCAGTGCTTAGCCTTCTCCAGTTGGGCATTTCTTGCAGTGTTCATCGGCTGTGTGGAAGTAACAAGAGGGGTCAGGAAGACATGCTGGAAAGTAACACAACTGGTAAATACATATATGAACTAATATTTACATCTTGCACACTTGTGGAAAGCCTAGTGCTATATGGAGCTGATTCTGACTATTCCCTTTGGCCCGTATGGTAACATAAATATTTAATATTAATGATAGTAATAGTAAAGAGCTTTGAAAATGGAGAACTCTGTAGGCAGTTATTTTTATTAATAGGAGTATGGACTATTTGTGACTTACTGACTGCCAAATACTTTCAATTGATTTGAGTTTATGAAGCCAACCTGAGCACATGATGAAGGCTCACAGCTTAGTGTCTCAATTTATTTGCATTTGGTCTTCTTTAAAGAAAAATACATGTTAGTGTTGCTGGCTTCTCTTTTGCTTTTTTCAACATTTTGTGCCTCTTGACATCTTTTTGCAAAATAATGAAGGAACCAGTCCAAGCGCTCGGGCACAGAGAAACTGCTCACATGAGGATGATCTCTGACTTTGGCCTGACTTTTTCAGTCCCTGTGGCTACAGCCTAACAGCGTGCACATTTGACTAAAGTAATGTGTGCTGGAGGATGTAAATCTACCTGGTTAGTGGTTTAAACCTCACTTTCTCAGTAAGTCAGGTGATACAAGGCTCTGCTTAGGACCAAGATCCCTCTCATAACAGATGCAGTCTTCTGTTTCAGCCTTCAGCCTAGCATTCCTGCTTGTCACCCCCGTTCCTCATCTTCCAGGGTTTCCCAAAGCTGTAGAGAAAGTATCTCACTTTTAAAGGGTTTAAGTTAATAAATGACAAATATAGCCACTTGCAGGTAATGTGTCATAGCTTAAGGAAAAGAGAAAGATCATGAACAAACCTCAGATAAAAAATATGTGGTTTCCTTGAAAAACCTCAAATGCATTGGGGGAAATTTTTCTTCTTGTGCCAAGTAAGGGTTCTGGACAAGTTCCCAAGCATGACTTTCTTGTGGATCTCCTGCAAAGTCCCCAAACCGGCCCTTAAAAAATTTAGCTAGCCTCTGAATTTGCAAGAGAAAGAAAATTAAAGTAACTGTAAGGGGAAGGGTAAAGAAAAAGCCTCTGAGATTTGTTTTTTAATTTCTTGTTCAAAACTACCAAGGATGTGAGGAAATCTTTACACAAAAGCAATGAGAGGGGACAGAGATAGTACCAAATGGAGGCAAATGCAGGAGAAGCGTGAGGAAGAAGCAAATCTGTGCTGCCAGCATCAAAGTGGCATGCTACTTCTCACCACATTCCACATTTTTTCCCCTCATATTAACTTATTTGGATATCATCCTAGTTTTCAGCAGCAATCCCACACAGAATTTGCTTGGCAGACAAAGCTGGTTATACCAGGGAAAACTGGAAAGAAATTTTCTGCAATTCTAAGTTAACTGATGCACCAAAAAGCATGGTGAAAATGGTGACCTGGAGCCACTCTGGGGCCTTCAGTGAAGAGCACAGAAAAGATGCTAGTTTAACCTCGTGAAGGTCAAAAGCAAGATAGGACCTTAAGAAGATCCTAATCAATTACCTCATTATGCAAGATTTTGGACACGATCATGAAGTTCATGCCAGGGTTTAATACAAAGCTCACTGACTGCATTCAGTTTTATGTGAAATTTGTTCTATAAATCTCTCATTCCCTTAGGAGGTGTGGCTCCAAGCTTCTCAGGCACTGAGGTGGACTCTTATCCTCAGGTGGAGCTACACTTGGCCAGGACACTTCTTTAACAGAAGGAGATGGGGTAACACAAGCTGGAAAGCAAGGGTGAAAGCCTGAATGAGGGCTTGTTAGTCTTGTTCTTGCCAGTGAGATGGCATGGAGAAATTGGGCAACTTCTTTTGTTGGATGCCTGTTTTCAACTCTATTGGCAAAATTCCAGTTTTGGCCCCTTTTCCCTCCTATCCACAATGTGTCTCCTTGTCCAGCACTTGGAGCAGGAGAGGTGGTGGGCTGTGGGAGCTCACAGCAGGTTTCCGGTCCTCGGCAGCTTCCTACCCTGTGCCCATACCTGCAGCTGCCAATTGCAAGTTCCCATGATGTGGCAGGAGGGAAATGCAAGCAGCTGCCTGCAATAAGCCTGCAAGCAGCTTACATGTTTCACAGCCCTGCATATTGCATCTCTTCAGATGCTGCTCAGGCGTGCACACAGAGGAGAGATTTTTTAGCTGTCCCAGCATCCCAGAAGATCTTTGGATTGTGGGGATTTTTTATTATTATTTTGGAAAGTTGTTTTTCCACTCCTTATTTCATTGTTTTATAGCCAGGCTCTGTGAGTACATCACTAGCTCTCCATTTGCAATGGACTGTTGGTGCAGAGTTATTCGACTGGGTATCAAACTGTGCAATATAAAATTATTGAGTAGTCTTGTTATTGAAATAACTCTTGGGTGTCTGTTACATTCCAATATTGGACCTCTTCCATTTATTTCCGTATAATCCTGCATTTGGAAGCAATTTGTGTCTTGGAACAGCAACCTGAAATTATTGGCTAACCTTGTGTATAACGTAATGAGTGCTAGAACATTTATAAGCTTAGCTAGTTTGTCAGGAGAATATCAGCTTCCGCTCCTCACCCTATTACCAAAGGTGTTCTGGCTGACCCTACAGTTGCCCCAGAGTTTTAGTCATCTAAAGGTTTTGGCTTCAAAATCAATACAAGTTTCAATGATGTTTGTATATCTTCAGCCACAGTAGAAAGCAGTGGTCTCTGCATCCATCTGATCCTGGAGGCAATGTTGTCTGATAGCTGAGAGAGCAGACGGGAGTTGGGCTGGCTTGGGCACGCTCTGCTGAAATGGATTTTGAGACCTGGAACAAAGCATTTAGGTTTTGGGCTTCTTTTGTGGTCTATAAAATGGTCAAAGTGGATGTTAAGAGGATGGAGGAAGGAAGCAGTGAGAAAAATTTCTTCTTGAAAAGCTTCATTAGTTTGCAGAAAACTATATAAGGCATAGTTGCACACACGGCAAATAGATGCTGCTATAATAGACTCTTGAAAGAGGATCTGCCTAGGGGCAGAGTTTTGCACCATAGTTGGAGACCTTCCTGATGGCAGATGAGAGAGGCAGGATCAGTTGTAATCCATGCAGTACAGACGTGTACAAATTCTTATTAGAAAGTTAGGTAAACCACACCATGGGCTCAAATACCCATTGAGGACCATGTAGCTAAAGGATTCAAGCATGAAATCTTGCTTTAGTTGAGCTGCTTCCAGTGATTTAGTGTGTATATGTTATTTGGACACCACTTATGAAAAAAACCCAAGCAACCAAACCCCCCAAAAAAACCCATGAAAAATATGATAATTGGTTCACTTCTCTACAATGGTCTACTCAAACTAAACAGATGTGCCTGATTTTCCAGAGAAATCTCCATTCCTTGTTTTCGCAGGTACTTTGAACATACAGCCAAACCACTTGATGCAGAAAAGGAAATGCTATTAGAGAAACAGATTGGACATTGTTTCATTACAATTCTCTAAACATATAGTAGACATTGACCTACAAATACAATAGCTATTGCCTCAATAACATTTTTCAGTAGTGTAGATAAACACTGCAGGTGAATAGTTGGCTTCCACGTTGGGTTCTGTTTCGTTTCCTGGACAGATGATGGCATTGCAGCCCTGCTGTATTCTGCAAACCCAGTCAAGGTACTCCCAGAGTGAGATCTTGATTTGATTGTGCTGTGCACGCTTTAGCAGCTTAAGATTTTGCCTTTTGCTTTTCATGTCTTCAGTGAAACAGATGAGTGCTATAATAGCAGTACTTTCTAAAAGGAAGACATGAAATTCCTACATTTATGATAAAAAAGTGTTACCAACCTCATTGTAATTCAGACTTGAACTGTTCACCCTGTGCACGTCCAGAAACTCATTCTCTAATACTAGATGCAATGATCTCTGGAGGGAAGTTTTCCATCTGTTTCCTTATGATGTTAAGCTGTTAGTGCTGTTCATTATTTATTACATCTACTGGAATATGTTAAGCTATGATTTTCTTCTTGTCTGGTATTAAGAATTTGACTTGGTTAGTGTAAAAAAACCCCTAGGATTTGCATATTGCACATTGATATTTAGCGTATTTGGGGTGGGGGGAGACAGAGGGCTGTAATTGCTCCCAAGCTGCTTTTGTGCTAGCAGATAATTTATATTTAATTCAGCAATACAGAGCAAAATTAACCACTTAAAATGGAGATAAATATAGATGTGCTATATATAGGTGGAATCTGCCACCCATACTCAGATTAAAGAGCATTATCTCTGCTTGACTTCAGTAGGACTACTGCAGGGTAAGATGCCTCCCATTATGAGCAAGGTAGGCAGAATCGGGCCCATCATAAATACATATGAGTATATATTTCACCTATATGAATGAATGTGAGAGAGTGGGATATATAAAATATGAGTATGCAGTTACCAATGTGCATATTAAGCAAAAGCAGGAATATGGTCTATTCTCTGTATTTTCACATCTAGTACAGGAAAGTGTGGTGAACTTTGGTTATTACATTGTTCTATGCAGAATGAATGACTAATTCTCTCTTTGGGGTGAGGAATGGTTCAGCTTGATTTGTTGTTTCTTCACAGAAATTATTACCTTTTTCTGCAGATAGAATTCTTGTTGAGTTTATCCTATTTTGTCACTGGTTCCATTTAATACTAACAACAGTTTAGATGCCCCAACATAGCTGGGAGGGATAGTGTTTGTGTTATTATTTGTATCAGAAACAGCTCTTTATATCCAGCATCTACCTCACAGAAATATCTTTGAAGATGTACAGAAATAAGATCAGTATCTTATTACACTGTAATTAAAGTATCAGTTCAGGCTGTGAAACATTATCTAGATCAACCACCGAGGTTACTCTTAACAATACTGATTCCTTTGGAATAAATATATGTGTTTCCAAACTGCATAATGGGAAGTTTCTGCATATCATTCTCACATATAGTGTCTTTTGATGTGATGGAGAATTGTAGATGAACTGAAATGTTCACTTTCCTGTCATGTAGCTGGTTCTTTATCATAATATAGACATTATTAAGATAAAATCTGTCTTTCCATATTGTAGTATTATAAAACTCAGAATTAGAAATGCTTTATCATTTCTGAAGAACAAAGACTATGACTACTTTAAGCAATATCAAAGTCAGACTACCTTTATCGAGGGGAACATGAAGGAAAGCACCAATATTTGCCAAAGCATAAGCTAATTCTTGTCAGACTTAACACGGGATGTTTGCAATTACTAGGTAAAATAATCACCAAATGATATAAAAAATAAGCTTTCCTAGTGCTTTTTTAGCACTTTTACTGGGTGGTAGCAGAAAACACCTACCTGGGAACAAGATTGCTTGACTGTACCTCTGCTCTTTCGACTCCCAAGTCAGATGCTTATGTGGAGTAAATCAACACCACTTTGGCAAGCCAGTGGAGCTACGTTGACCAACACCTTCTAAGGTATATGTATAAGATACTGGGTTGATAAATATAAAGGTACTATTAAGGTGCTCTGAGCACCAGAAAAATTCTTGGGTTTGCACCCATTGAAGATCACCTCTATAATACTGAACCCATTGGAGCCACTTTGGGGAGAAAGTTTAAAGCAGTCATTGACAGATTGCAATTCTCACAGCAACATGATCCAGTGGTATTTTGAAAAGGACATGAAAAAGTGTGATTAATCACCATACAGGCACAAGACTCTCCTGTAGTCCTCAAAACCTATTGTCTGTGCTGAGGATCTGGAGATCATCTTTGTAACGTCTCTGTACAAAGACCAGCTCCTCTCCCTGCTCTTCAGATGGTTTTAAATGGAGATTGTGGTACTAAATGAACATTACTGGTATTCCTCCTTGTATATGTTATGACTTACTTCACTGCATTCTGCAAGAAGCACATTTAGTCTACCAACTCAGATTGTAGAGGTGAAGTCGTCTTCTTCAGGCATCCTTCCACCATAGTTATTTTTTCTCTAAGCTGGACACGTTCTTTAGTCCAGTCTGGGTATTACCAAACCCTTTCAGAGTTGTCAGACCACTGATAGGTGCTCTGGGGCTGTGTTTCTCCATGTTCCCATATGACTATATCAATGGATAGTCATATATGATTATCTAGCTAGTGTTCAGGGGTGGTTCAGACATCTCCAGGTCAGGCATTCCTAGTATCCAGGCACTCGGGCAGCAGCAGTGTCCCTATCATTTCAATCATGGCCAGTTTGTGTATCCCTTAAAATTAACCCTTTGTATCGAAGTGAATTAGGTTCTAGTTTAAATGTCTTCAGAGGTTGTTTTCTTTTTCACTATATTTTGATAACGAGTTAAACAGACAAATTAAAGTGTCCAAAATTATTAGAATAACACAGATTATGCAGTATGGTTTGTAAGGTGTTCTTGCATCACAGTACATCTGTTGAATCTCAATGAGTTTACCTGAAAACCTTTTAGAACATTTGATGTCAGGAAATGACATATAAAAGTATGAAGGCTGCTTCCCTGCTGCTAATAAGGATTTACAGCATAACCTATGGCAATTGCTGCATGTTGCCCTGTATTAAACTGGACATGAAGCAATGTGAACTAACCACAAATTAAATGATTTTGATATGGATTTGGAAGGATTCTTAACTATCAATATAGATTTTTATTCTTTTTTTACAGTCAGCTCTTCAGCATTTTAAGTTCATCCAAAACATTAGTTCCAAGAATCATGGACTCTTGTAAAATCCCACATGATAGTCAAAGAAAAAGAGAGAAAGAGAGAGAACAGGAGAAAGAATTCTAGCACTTACTGTTTCAGGAGTAAGTTGAATATATAATTAAGATAGTTCCAAACCAAGTAGGTAGAGTCCTTAATGGAATCAAATAAAAATATAAGATTTTTAACCCTTACTGTTTGCAATGCTGCATGATATACCATTAGGGTATTATATCATTAGGGGACATACCACTGGGGATCAGGTCCAGCACACATGGGTTTAGGAAAGGAAGGTCCTGCTTGACCAATCTGATCTTCTTTCTTATGACAAGGTGACCTGCCTAGCAGATAAGTGAAAGGCTGTGGATGCTGTCTGCCTGGACTTCAGTAAAGCCTTTGATACTGTTCTCCTGGAGAAGCTGGCAGCCCATGGCTTGGACAAGTGCACTCTTCACTATGTTAAAAACTATCTCCATGGCCAGGCCTGGAGAGTGGTGGTGAGTGGAGCTACATCCAATTGGCATCTGGTCACTACTGGGCTCAGTACTGGGGACAGTCCTGTTTAATATCTTGATAATTTGGATGGGGGAATCAAGTGCACCCTCAGTAAGGTCACAGATGACAGTAAACTGGGTGGGATTGTTGATCTGCTGGAGAGTAGGAAGGTTCTGCAGAGGGATCTGGACAGATTGGATCAATGTGCTGAGGCCAGTTTTATGAGGTTAAAAAAGGCAAAATGCCAGGTCCTGCACTTGGGTCACAACAACCCCAATGCAGCGCTACAGGCTGGGGGCAGAGAGGCTGAAAAGCTGCCCAGTGGAAAAGGACTTGGAGGTGCTGGTTGATAGCAGCTGAACATGAGCCAGCAGTGTGCCCAGGTGGCCAAGAAGGCCAATGGCATCATGACCTGTATCAGCAATAGTGTGGCCAGCAGGGCCAGGGCAGTGATTGTCCCTCTGTACTCTGTAGTGGAGAAGCCACATCTCGAAACCTGTGTCTAGTTCTGGGCTCCTCAATTCAAGATGGACATTGAGGTGCTTGAGCAAGTCCAAAGAGGGGCTATGGAGCTGGTGAAGTGTCTGAAGAGTAAGTCCTGTGAGGAGCAGCTGAGGGAGTTGAGGTTGTTGAGCACAGAGAAAAGGAAGCTCAGGGGGTACCTTATTGCTCTTTATAACCTCCTTTCAGAAGGTTGTAGCCAGGTGGGGGTCAGCCTCTTCTCCTAGGCAAGCAGCAACAGGACAAGAGGAACCTCCGTAAAGCTGTGCCAGGGGAGGTTCAAGTTGGACATCCAGAAGAAATTTTTCACTGAAAGGGTAGTTAAGCATTGGAATGGGCTGCCCACTGAGGTGGTGGAGTCACCATCCCTGGAAGTGTTCAAGAAACAACTGGACATGGCACTTAGTGCTATGGTTTAGTTGGCATAGTGCTGTTTGGTCAAATGTTGGACTCAATGATCTTGGAGGTCTCGTCCAACCTTAATGATTCTGTGATTACTTCAGAGAACCAAGCACTTACTGGCAGCAGCTTAGATGATCTAAAAGCAAAGATGATCAGCTCCCTGCAAAGGTGCAGCTACCATCTGCTGTTAATTAAAGATTCAGCCATGGCCCCCCCTTGTAGACACTGAGAGTGCCCTGCCTTTCTCATCCTGAATATGTGATGAGTTCTGACCATGTTACAAAGGGGTGGGGGAGGAGGATGGGTTAGCAGAGAGGGGATAGCCAAGAGTGTGGCAGTAAGAGCAGCTACGTGAGATTGAGTGCTTCACCCATATACAGGCCAGGGAGGCTGAAGGAATTAGACAGAAGTTACCCTATTGAATGCTCACTTCCCATTTCTTTAAAAATACATCTGGGAAGACACAGAAATGAAAAGCCTGAAAATTGAAATCCCCAAATCACCCTTTTCTCCTGTTGTCTTCTTAGGCAGAAAACATGGCAGAGCACAAACCCCAGCTCTGCTCATGCAAAAAGTTTTGATAACTCACATAATTATGTGAGAAACCTGAATGAGAGACTATTTCAGAGCTTCTCAGGAAGGTACACTGTAAGGACTAATAGTGCTGGAATTGTCAACTATATACTTGTGCATATATAAAAAGGTTTATTTATTTATCTTGTTAAATATGCTTTTAGCAGGGGGATTGCTAACAGTAACACTCTGAAACCACAACTAACATGGCACTTACACTCTAAACCCTTATTTTTGGTTACTTATAACTTTCTCAGAAAAGTAGCTTTTGCATTGATTTATCATGCTCCACTTGGGACCAAACACCATCATTTTGCCAATGAAAGGGAAATTTTATTAACATCCATCCAGTTACTTAGCCAGTTTGGAGTTGTCTGACTGAGAAAAAGCCTTTTTCACTTTTAAAACCAGCACATAAATTCTGAGGGCTGAGATAACTCCAGACTTGTTTGGTTTAAAAGAAAAAACCCAACAAACTGAAATCAATTTCACCTGACTTGAATGGAGTCTTCATCTGTCCCCTTTCTGAAAAAGAAATTACAAACTTAAAAATTACAAAATAGCAACATGTGTGTTTGTGCTCATGCATGTGTGTGTGCATATGTGAGTGAATGTATGGACCAATTTAAAAAACAAACTGGTACAGGTAACATCTTCAACACGAGTCCCAGGTATCGAAAGGGTCAAAACACTTGCCAGTCTTTAATCTTATCCTCCAAATTGCCCACTGACAGAAAGTGCTTAAGTCTGTGCTAAACTGGAGACTGGATTCCCAGTAACTTAAAAGAAAGGAGATATTAATTATGGAGGTTGACAAATCTCCTTAGCTTTTTAACTGTTACCTGCACAGCAGTTGATAAAATGTTCAAGCTAATGGTATAAAGAAGTTAAATAATGATATTGCAGACTTACAGGTTTATCCTGGGATTAATAAATTGCAGGAGTCCACAGTTGTGTTTGAAGGGATAGCAACTGGATCCTTGAAAACAGATGGCCTTCCTTGTCTAAGTAGTCTTGATCTTGTCTAATCGTGTAAAAGCTAAGCGAGTTTGGGTCTGAAAGATCCACTAGAGAATATCTGGTGCTCTAGGCTGTTACTTTCCTATAGCAGGAATTGCTGCTCATAATGTGATATGAAATTTTATAATAATTTTGTGAAAATAAATAAATAAATGCAAAAATTATAGCTTGATTTTATGTGGGTTTGGTTTTTTTTTTTTTGTATAATTCCTGGTAGCATATTGCTAGAAATTTGCTGTGTTCTATGGATGATAGGAATTTAATACAAGCTTCCTTTGCCTCAGTACATGATGCTTTGTTCAAATGGGAAAACATTACCAGCCTGTTGCTGTGACCTGCAGCATGAATTTTGAGAAAGATTGTTTGTGAACTGGAGAAAATAAAAAATTCTTGAAAATCCCAGATCCCCAGTATTTACAGTAGTTGTTTCATAAGTGGCATTTTTGTCTGCCCCTTTTTGTTTGTTTGTTTGGTTGGTTGGTTGGTTTTTAATTGTATTGGATGTGATTTTCTTGTAGATTTTCTTAAAAACTTGAGCTGTTAACACACTACATGACCTCAGCACACTACAGCATGACCATTCAATCCCAATCATTTAACATCTATGCATACAATTGATATGATATAGTATGGTATGGCCCCAGGAGGATGGAAGGTTCTGCACAGCCCATTTCGTTCATGCCAAGTGAGTCATGAGGAGGTCAGGTTCCCACTCTGGTTCCCAAACCACTCTGTGGAAGGCAGGCTGCTGCCAGACAAAATCACATGCACTCGTCATTAGGAACTCAGTAATTCAGATTCTGAGGAGCAAATTCCCATCTTATATTTTTTTGTGGGAAAGCAGCAGGTACTGAGGCAATGCTACTTGATTTTCTAAAAGCTGGGATCACTAAAGATTTTGCCTTTGGCTTTGGTGAGAGCAGCATGAAGCCCTGGGGCAACTGGGGAGTATTTATAGGTGACCACTGAAGCTGGAGGCTGCTGAATGCTGCCTCACTCACACGGCAAACACTGGTATTCAAGACTAACCAGATTAATTAGTCTGTCAGAATGGAAGGATCTGGTTTATAGCCACTTGACTATTTGTTATGGGACTTTTTCTCTGAGCACTGTTAACCAAATACAAATGCTTGAAAACTGCACTATTCATGAATCAAGTGAATATGGAAAGAGTAATTGTTACTTCCTTAAATGCAACAATTCAAAATGCCTTATATAAGCATTTAGGATTAGAAAAATGCTGTTCTTTTCTGGTAATTTATTTTATATTGTACTGTATGGCAGTCAGTATGGTAAAGCCCTATATCAATTATAGCATTTCATCACACAGTAGCACAAAACATAACGTTGTATAATAGTCTGCTTGGTCAAGAATAGGCAACTCTACCTCAGACAGTAAAACCCCCCTTAGAAATCCACAGTTAAATTACATCAACATCTCATACTATTGCAATCAAAAAAAGCATTTTTTAAAAAGCCAATTGAGCAAAATTAATTACTTCTACATAATCCAGGCTTCAAAAACAGAAATTTTCTCAATCAAGGTAAAATTTCATAAATTATTATTTTATGCATGTCATAGAATTTCTGATGACAAAACAAAACCATTATAGTAGTTTCATCCTAATCTCTTAAAAAAGACAGGCTTACAAGCAAGGATAATATACAAGTATTTATATAAATGCAGTTCCAGATCTCCTAAATACACAAGTGTTTATAGGTGCTCATGCACAACACACAACTATGTGTGTGTGTAATTGCTTCTCCACTGACTGCAGAGTCGCTTGTAACACATTTGCTCCACAATGTCAGTTCAGAAGTTTTCTAAGAATTGTGAGTCTCTGCCAATGGTGATAGCATTATTCTAGCTAGTAATCACTTACAAAACCTCATACTTGACTTGCATGTACCTTTATTTTTGTAAATATTTTTCTTGCTATAACCAAAGCAGTTTTTGCAAAACATAAATATTCTTAAAAATCATTAGATCCTGTTGTTGCCTGATGTAATGTGGATCAATTTTGTAATTTTGATATGATGAGATAAAGGGGCAAATAATAAACCAGTAAAAACCCTGAAATACTCTCCACTAAAGAATGTCTTGAAACTATAGCTCACTTAGGTTTCTGTTACAGAAACACTTCCACAAATTTTACACTACTAGATAAGAAAAGTGAATAATGAAAGCTACACATTTAATAGAGTGGAAAATTCATGAGTGGAATATCAAAAATATATCTCAAAAATAAAACCTTTAGTGATTTCCTGAATTTTCGTCTTTATGGCAATAATCAGTAATATGGACCACGTAAAGTTATGACTAGGTACTAAATTTTCATCTGCTTACACGGCCAATTTATAAATGTTCATGTCTGTTCTATGTATAAAATATGACAACAGCCTTTGCAGGAGCCACAGAGAAAAAGCAAATCACAGAGTATGCCAAGTTGGAAGGGACTCACAAGGATCATCGAGTTCAGCTCCTGGCCCTGCATAAATCGTAGCTGTGTGTTTTGCCTCAAAGCAGAAAGGCAGGTGACCCTGTTGCTTCTGCGAAGAGCTGTGACTGTGACACTTTGCATTTCTACAGTGCTTTCCACATCACAATTTCAAGGGAAAAAAAAAGTGCTGCTTAATGTATCCTCCCCTTGGGTGCTAAGTCTTGTTGTCCCTATCTATTTAGTGGAAATTTTTGAGGGCTCATTGGAAAGTTTAAACTTTGTTTTCTGGGAACCCAGCTGAAGCTGGACAAACCCCTATGTTCCGAGGCATAGTCTTGCAACTCCACCCCTTTCCACCCATGGGAAATGGCAAGTTCAGCACTTCTAAAATTCAGTTTTAGAAGATAGAACTAAGAAGAATTCCAACTCTAGTCAATTACTAGAAACATTAAGTAGTGAAAAGAAATACAGTGAACCCTCTTTTTTTAATATTAATTTTTGAGACCTTCTATCCAGTGCAATGTTAGTTCACTTTGGAGATTGGTGGAAAAGGATTTCAGAAAGTATCCCATTTACTGATCTATAAACCTTTCTGTGAGACTAGAATGAGTCCAGCTCACTAAGCCAGGAGTGTCAAGTCTTGCCAGGAAGATGAAGATGATGAGGAGGATGAAGAAGAGAGAGAAATGAGTAGCCTGAGGGAGCAGGTAAGTTTATTAGCCTGAGCCCATCTACCCAGAGGCTGCTACAAGCACTGTGTGGTACAGCATCAACAACTGTATTTGCTGCTTCCCCAAAGGCAGACCTTGATGTACTCGTTTGTGTATTGGTGAAGTAAGCAAATATTAAAATTGACACACTGTAAGAGGGTTTTCTCAACTGTACTGAATAAAAGGAAAAAAGAAACCCTGACGGTTTGTCAGATTAAATAAACCACTAGGATAAAGGGAGCAAAGTGATAAAGACTTAGATCCAAGCTACAGAAGCAAACATGAAAGCATTTTTTTTTAAAGTGAATGGGGTGTTGGGTCAGCCAGTCAGTGTGTCTGAACTATGATTTTGAATGAATGTGAGATCTTACAAAAACAGCTTCCCTGATGGAAAAATGGAGGGAAAAGCAGTTGCACTTTCGAGGGCAGAACAACTTTGAATGGCAATACCAATATTGATAATATTCATTTGATCATAGTTCAATAGGGGGGCTTTTATTTTTAAAAAATCATTGATGCAAAAGAGTATAATAAATGTTTTGCAAATCAGATCTGTAGCTAAATAAGACTATTCCAAACCATAGGTAGCATTGGAAAAACATGCCTGAATTTGAATAATCAGCCTACCAAACAGAATCATGCTATTGTTTACTTACTTTAGAAGGGGAATCATATCTACATCTATCAGTCTGTCCATTCATCTAATTTTTAAATATATATATGTATGCACCATTTTTAAATAAAAATATATATTATCTTCCTCAGTTGATGGCTTTCAATTTCAACTGGAAACACTTAAAACATTTCCTGTATCTTTGGAAGTTATTTACCAAAGAGTAGGAAAGTGTAGCACAGAACAGTTATGTTTTCATAGTCTCTTTTTGTGCCTTGCTACCACATAGATGAATTATTTTCCAACACTTTCACAAGAATTGTAACTGTCAAGATTATACTTCCAGGAAAGTCTGTGAAAAAATTGATTTAATGGGAGGAAGTAAGCCCAATTTAAAAAAAAACAAAACCAAACAACCAGACCAAAACAACAAACCCAAACTACCAAATCCTGATTATTTCAGAACCTTGCAAAACTTGTAAGATTTTTTGTTTGTTTGTTTGAGATGTAAATTTGACCTGATGACTCCCTTCTCTGGCTAATTATCACTGGCATTACCATTCTACTTTAAGATTATAATTGGTTCAACTTGCACAATGAACCCTTTTTTTTAAATTTTTGACTTCATAAGAAACCCTCAGTATTTAGCATTGTTTTTCTTTGCTAAAGAGAAAAATACATTTGGGAATGTGTTCTAGTGAACCATTTAAGTGGGTTCACACCTTAAAATACTTGAAGAGCCCCATGGGCTTCTCCTGTCTAGGTTATATTCATCACTGTGCTATTTAAATGCTAAACAAATTTATTCCATAACCTTGCTTTCCCTTTCCATCTTTCCTACTCACCTTCTTCTCCTTCCCCTCACATATAGAATCATGTAGGTTGGAAAAGATACTTAAGATCATTGAGTACAACTGTTTATACTACTGTGTATGTTCACAGACTGCAAAACAATCTAAAAGCCAATGCAACATTCAACATGCTCATAGAAGGTTTTTCTGGAGCCACAGCTTGGTTTGCTAGGCCTTCCTGTGCTTTACTGGAGGCAAGCTCAACCCAGTAAAGCATTTTGTTTGGAAAGCAGCTGAATTCGTATGGTAACCTTAGTGGTGACACTGCAGGTGTAGGGTTGATGGCATATCATGCAAGGAAAGCTCATAGGGAGAGTTGCTACCTTTAAGTGCACCTCTCAATATGGTTGGGAAAAGTGGTCAAGTTTCCAGTCTCTCTCAGGATCTCCGAGAACTTTGTCCACCTTTTCCAGTGAGAGCCCATGTTCAACAGAGGGAATCCCCTTTCTCTGTGAGCCTTGCATTTGTTAGGTTTTGGATTGTTCTGGTACCCCTGAGTCAATTGTGCCAATCTGGACCAGCCATTGAGATCTAGGCCTGCGAGTGTCCCCCATGCTGTGCTCATGCAACAAGGCAATACAGTGAGCTGAGGTTAAGGTGGGCTGATGCTGAGACATGAGAGCCCACTCCATGCACAGTTCTGCTCATGTAACTCAAGGAAGCAACAATAATGAAGGAGATCTGACCTGTAATGTATCTTTAAAGGTGTCGAGGCACCTTTATATGATGTTGTTTTCACAGTGTTCCCTGGAGTTATTATTGGTTCCACCTACACTAATTCATTCTCACGGAGCCTGACTCAGAAAAGAACTAGTCCATGTTTCATCTGATGCTATCCTAAAAATTAACAAAAACGAGTGAAAAATAGCTGAAGAGGTTATTTTCTAATGTCTACTTTAAATTTGAAAAGGATATGTCTCTGCTTTTTTCTTTTAACTCTCTCTGGTATTTTGTCAGGTAAGTCTTAAGACTGTCCATTGAAAAAAAAAGTATAATACTGCAGTATCTGGGCACAAAATTTGCGGAGTGGAACAACCACATCCAGCGGTCTTTACTTGGTCTTGATACAAAGGTCCTTGTTAAAGTGTCAGTAGTATGATTTTAAAAGAACCAACTGAGGGACTGGGTCAAGTTAAGGTATTTTGGCATCCACAAAATAGAACATTACTCTAAAAGCTCAAAAAAGGCTGTTGAAGCCTGACAACCAGCAAGATGTTGTGTAGGTGTGTTTGTGAAAGAGAGAAGCATGCAAGAAAGTGCCCAAGGAAGACTTGCTTGCCTGGAACTGGAAGCAGATTTAAAACTGTTTGACAGACTCGGCAGGATCTCAGTAGTCTTAATAAGCTCGGAAAAATACTTGCCTTACTTACCAAGCCAAATTGACCTCTATTAATTTCTGGTTCCTTCTTGGGTCTGCATATAAGATCTGAGTCTTTCCCCCTCACTTCCCTGTTAGGATGAACACATGCTTTGCTACACTGAAACTTCTCAGCAGTGACTATAGCACAGTTCTTCTATCTGGCTGCATAGAGCGGTCACAACCTTGTTGCCTATCCACAATGACTAAAGATAGATTATGTCTGCTGCAGGAAAACCAAATCAGGATCAAAGCAGTTTATAGATTTGTTAACAGCACCTAATTAACCAGCAATTAGTGAACAATACTTTTGGGATCTATACCAGCACAGATAAACCACAGCACTAGTCACTCACACATATGACATAGCATTTACATGACTTCAAGCACACCAGCAGCACCTTTGAAACCAAATCTATTGCTGCATCAAGGACACAAAGAACTGCTTTTCCACATTATTTGCTTTTAGCTCATATAGATGAATTAATTTCTCGAAGAGTTTTGACTATGTGGTAACTCTATCCAGTATTATGAAGGTATACGGAAATGCTTAGAAGAGGAACCCTTTGAGTTGAATCCAGACACGGTAACAAACTTTTTATTTCCATGATCAGCTCTCCCTCAGAGAGGAGTAGAGTCCTGGCCCATAATTCCTCTGCCCAGTTTCAGCCCATTCAAAATGTAGAGTGAGAAGCCAGCATGAGCAAGGGTTGCTCTATCAGAGAAGTTGGTACAGAAACTTCTTTTACTGTTTTTACTTTTCATTGCAAGAGCAGCCTTTCAAAGGTACTGACCTGTATAACTCCAAGTCCAAACCACTGGCAGATGCTGAGGTTTTTTTGGGAGGGTGATTGGGAAGGGCATTTTTGTAGCGTTGGAGGTAAGATTGCTCTAGAAGTGAATGACTTCTGCAAAGCAAAGGGTCAAGGGGTGCAAGTAATAAGGGGAAATTTTGATTGCATTTTCTTTCAACTTTTTCCTGACAATCCCACAGGGAATTGAATGACACATTTTCATTTCTTTCTGTATTGGTGTAAAACCTCTTTACTCTTCCTTTTCACAGTCACTTTCTTCTAGTGATGATGAATATTGTACAAACAGTGCAAGCATAATAAATTGGTTCTTAATTTCCTTCTAGCTGATCCTGGATTCAGCTGGTGGCTATAAGTTAAGTAAATGTGCTAGAAAAATAAATGGTAGGTTTTGAAAATACAGATCTGATTGTCATAGCCATATAGTCATTATGAGTGTTAATCACCAGAAGTGAATTCCAGTGTATACTTAACTGCACACCTGTCTGACATCTGGAAAATTGAACTAATCCATTTCCTGAAAGGAACTCCAACTTGGAAATCACATTTGCGTTTGGCACTGTTATGCCTACTATTGTTACAAATAGCCCTAAAGAAGATTAGAATGGAAGGAAATAGAGGCAATCTCCGTTGTTTTGCAGGCTGTGTATTTTGTGGGGTTGACAGCACTGGGAGGGAGTTATTTGCCTTGTTTTATCAGCACATAGCTCACACACAGCACCAAGAGGGCTCCTGCACCACTTGCCCAAGGCTCTGTAAGTGAAGAGTTACACAGCACAGCTTTTGGAAAGGCAAAGCCAGAGGAGGATGGTCATCAGGGGTGGGCAGAGGGAGCAACTTGGGATGGAAGAGTGAACCCCACCATTTGGTGTGTTTTTCCATCCCTTTAAGCTGCCCTGGTGAAAGCAGAGCGAACAGGGGAAGACTTCATGCTGTGCCTTTCAAAAGTGTTGAAAACTCCTTTGGAAGATATTCCAGATTAAAATAGCCAGTTTGTTAGTGGTACACTTTCAAAATCTTCAAAACTGTCAGGTGAGTTTGTCTCTTGAGCAAAAACGAGAGAGCTACATCTCATGCATCACCTACAGCTTCTCAGGACTCCTTAAGCCCACCAGCAGCCACATACAGGTTTTGCTGGCAAAGTGTAAAGGTAGTGCCCAAGACTCAACATGCTAGACATTAAACAAGCACATTTATATTAATGTAAGTTTGTCTTACATCAGCTACTTTTTAGTTTTTATAACTGCTAATTCTTCTACCTGTAAATCAAATAGTATACCTTCTATCGCTGGGAGTAACAGTTATTATACTGCAATGTTGTATTTTCTTTCTTAGAAAAATCTAGGGTGTCTTACGGGTCAATGTATTTCTTCCATAGGTCTTGGTTGTTTTGTCATAATAGCAGTACCTAAAAAAAAATTACGTTACAGAAACTAAATCAGACAACTGATTTTAATTTTGGATTATTTAGTCCTCTCATAATGTGTGATTGAAAGTTTATGAGATGCTCAGTGTGGTTTATAAAACCCTGTCAAGCGCTTGTAACTTTGGCAAAGAAAGACTTCTTAATACACAGTTTTTAATGTGAAATTACCATATTTTCTGTTAGCGGGAGAGGTCTTTTTCAGCAGCTAAAATTAACTGTTGAAAAACGTTGGAAATGTGCATGGTAATGAGTTCATTCCTGTCAAAATGAAATCATTAATATTAATTTTTACCCTCCTCTGAGTGACTCCTACACCATTTTTCAAGTTAGGAGAGAAGTTAGCAAATTTGCAAGACTATTTCCTGCAATAAAGGGGTAGTAGGTCTCCCCCCACCATCAAAAGACTATTTTAATGTCTTGGCTTCTCCTTTGAAAACTTCTTACCACAGTGTTTAACTTTTCCTCTGCTTATATACAGACAAAACCATTTAAATGACTGTAAGCCTGTTGACTTCTAAAACACATAGATGTACAGACCTTGAGATTGCCATAAGATGGTCTTCCAAAAGGTCTGGGTTTGGGGTTTTTTTAGCAGCTAAGTAGAGCATTGCATCTCAGTTCAGACTGTTCCCAAAGGACCTGTTCTCACTGAAGTAAATGGAAAAATTCCCATTGATTTCAGCATGGCTGGATCAAGTCCAAAGTTCAGACATTTACAAGAGGTCTCTGAGTGCAGCAAAAAATTGGAAGATTCAGAGGCTCTTGGTTCACTGGAAGATTTCAGTAGGTATTTAATCTATGCTGATTTTATTAAACTTAAGCATAAAACTAAATACAAGCATGAATTTAAATGTCTTTGTTTAAAAGTTCTATTTATTTTTTTAAAATCACACCCCATACTGAAGCCGTGCTTACCAAGCAAGCAGGTGACATGGAGTCTCAGTGACAATAGCTTATAACAATAAATAGGTTTCATTTCTGTGTTAAAATTACAATTTTAACTCCACAGTGCATCATAAAACTTTTAAAAGATAGCATTAATAGCAATACTTTTCAATTTAAAAATGTCCTCATATTTTTAAGTGGATGCACCTTGTTGGCTTTTATTTTAATTTTGGGGGAAGGGAAAATGATCAACTTTTATCCTCGTTTAATGCCAACTAAATATTCCTTAGCTACTGAAGTGACTTAATGACATGAGTATGTGGTCTTATCAAAGTCCCATTATTGTTCTGACAGTATCTCATTTGTATGCAAATCCACTTGCCTGCAACTTATTCTTTGGCAAACGGTGCTAGCAAGCCAGCGAGCATCGTTTTAATTATGTGCATGTCTGTGCGTAGTATATTTGTTACTGCACAGGAACATTATGCTGCTGTAACAACTACGGTACCTTCTATCATGCTTACGAATGGTGCTGCAGACCATCCTGCAATTTTTATTGTGACTGATAGACATGCTCTGTCAGTCTCTGTCACCCAAGGGTAATTGCAATACATAAGGCATCCATTTAAATAAAATATTCATGGGACACTTTTTTGGTGATTTCCCATCTTTTTCATAATGATGCCCATTGGATATCTGTTCAATTGGTGCCTTACTTCACAGATTCTTGACCATTAAGAAAAATTAATCCTGTTAGACACAAACCAACACAGAGACGCCTGTGCACCTGCATGGTAGAGGACAGCTTCCACTTAGTACATGTAGGCATCTGTCAGAGGACAACTACTATCAGTAGATGTACAGTGGGGGAGTGGATTGGGGTGTATATGTGTACCTGATAGGGGGTATCTACCCAAAAATAAGGGGAAGACAGGGCTGGAAGAGCTGTCTAGGTCATTAGCTGCAGTGCTCTGCAATTGCATACATCCCTGTATATGTTTATGTACATCCCTGTGCACGAGAATCATAAAATCTGCACACCTGCAAAGTAACCTGCATTTAGAGAAACATTTTCTGTCTGCTAGGAAAGAGAGGCTCTAGTCGAACCAGACGAAAAAACTTCTGCATTTACTAATAAACCTGACAAACTGATTTATGGATGTTTTTCTTGCTGTGATTTGTTGACAGATTGTTCTTTATGCAAAAATTACCAAGGTTTAAATCTGTATCATATGGCCTCTAATTCAACTGACAATATGTTACCAATTAAATTCCGCTTAAGCTATCATCAACTAGCAAACCATAGACTGTATTAAAGTGAATGACAGTCAGATAGTCAGTAAAATTATTTGTGCCATGATTCTGAAGGCTGACCTATAAAGGAGGGACATTAAATAACTGTGAAAGATAGAAAGAGATTTTTTTTCTGTTTAGTGGAAATGAAACTGCTGATGGTTTTGCATTTAATGCATCTTCTTTTGGAGAAAAAGAGATGGGTTTCCTGCCCTTGGCATTCCATACTGTTGTCTCATGAAGAAGGAGAGGCACAGCAGGGTCGGTGGTTAGTGGGAGGAGTATTAATGAAATTTTACCACTTGCCCTTTCATTTGATCTTAAATTACTCTTTGGTTCAATTCTGGCCCTTACTCTTCAGTATTTTTGTTTTCACTTGTAGGGAGAGGATGCATTTTCTGTCAGGAAAAGAGTGGATCCCATGGTGGATCCCTTTAGAAACAAAGGTGTTTCTAAATAAGTTTCATTTCCTCGAGTACATTTCTTTTTCACTAAGGTGAAAAAAGGGCTCAGCACACAGAATGACATTGAATGTCATAAAGAAGAATACAGGTCCTCCCTCCCAATACTGATCTTGGCAGCACATGGAGTTGTGTAGGGCATTGATACCTTCCTTTGCAAATTCACATAGGCAACCTCACCTGGAAAAGACACATTTTGAATGTTGCTGTGAGATAAAAACTGCTACACATCAAGGTCTTTTAAGAGCTAAAGAAAAAAGTGCTTTTCTGAGCAGCCATTTGCTGGGTTTGTTCCAGGAGAGGTGATAACTTCCTCAGAGTCAGAGCTCTGCTGTGTGAAGTGGGCCGAGGTTGGCTTAGGAGGTGGAGGTGGCTGATTTGCTTTCTTGGCTTAAACACAGTAGTGCCAAAGCCCAGGGTTTAAACACTGTGGTGGAAGCTTGTCTGTAAACGCTACATTGGACAGAGCTTCCTGCTGTCAGTATTATCTGCCTCTTCATCTCAGCTTTAATGTTGCATTTGTGTATTAAGTGTATGTGTGCTCCAGAGAATGGGTAGTAATCTTTGTTTAGAAAACAGAGCCTACCACTATTAACCCTAGTGAATTGAAAATTTACTCCTTTTCCCACTATATCATCATCGCAGTCATTATTTACTTAAGAGCTTTTTAATGTTTTGCTGTCTGTACTGATGACTGCAGTGTCCTAGGCAGGGACTAGGTTTTGGGATTTCATCGTGAGGTGTCTCTAATGAATGCCAGAACTTCCCTTCCTTTCTGTATGTTGCAATACAATAACAGGAGACAAAAAAATCCACTGAGAAGCAACTAAAATCATAACACTTTCAAAAATACAAACATCCCTCTTACCGAAGATTACAATGTAAATCAGGTATCTATTATTTCTGTGTCAGTATAATAATTTTAAAAGAATTTGCACATGATAAGAGGCATTCTCTAAGGAAGACAAATTAGGCATAATAAAACAGTTAGAAGAGAACATAAATAAGGAGGCATTTGGGGCAAATCCTCTTCTTTCTCTGCAGTCATGCAAATAAACGATTTAGAGAATATATGTCCCTGCTTACAACATGATAGCCAGTCCCAGAGGCTGTTAGAGATCCCATCAAGTCCCTTGTCCCAGCTGTCCTCCGCAGAACAGAGGGAGGGGAGCAGCAAAGTCTTTTGTCCTTGCCTTACCTCATGACATCGTGGCCACAAATGTAAGGATTCACACTGCCATCTCACACCTCTCTGTCACGGGACAGCACGCAGTCCTTGCTCTACAGGTAGCTGGGACAGAAAGACCCAGGGCAAAACAGGCTGCCCCTGTAGTCAGAACACTAATATAAAGGTTATGCATAAAACTAGATCTACGTAACTGTAATGTCTATATGCATTTCTGTGAGGTCTTCATCAGCTCCTGTCTGTACAAGAAATGCAGGAATATTCTGGTGTAGCTTAGTTGAACTACTTAGCGTGCTCCTGCATAAACTAAGAGTCCCTGTGCTACTCAATATTAACTCCTTCATTTTATCAGTATTGTCAGGATGTAATGTTTTTCCTGGTTTTTTAATCTTAGCTGGGAATCTCCATGTCATGCTGGAGAAAAAGGCAATCCTGCAACAGCAGGTGAAGCTCTTGCCGACAGCTCTGCTATGGTACATTTGTCAGTGTTTTCTGCTGCTCTGCTGTCTCGTTCGGATTTATTCCAGCTTATTTTATAGCTTGCCCTGCAGACCATGTGGGAATGCAGATCACTTCTGCTGAAAAAGGTAGTCATGAGGGATGTCACACCAGGAACAAGGATAGCTTTCTCTTCTCCATTTGCTCTTTGAGAAGCTGACACTGTAGATGCCTCGTGAGCCTTAGGCCTCTGAAGCCTTACTCTATAGGGTCTGGCAGACTGTGTGTTGCCTCTAGTTTTCTGTATCTGAACTGCTGGATGTGCAGGAGTAAGATCCAGAATCCTACTGCTCATATTCCCTCCTGCCCTCTGATTTCCCCTCCAACAGACAAGCTCTGCCTCAGAGCATGATGTTCATTTACAGGCGAGGGAAGAGGAACAGTTACCTCACCTCCGTGCAGACAGTGTTTTATTGTAAGCAAGAGAGCAAGATGGAGAAGTCATAGATCACTTCTTCCAAAGACCTGGGTGGTCACTTGGGCATCATGTACAGATGACATAAGTCATGGTAGTCTTTGTTGTAAATCAGCAGACTCTGGCCTCAGGATTAGCCATAATGGTTCCTCTGCTGACCTCTGTCTCAGCAGAGCATGGGCCAGGCATAGCCCTCCACTCTGGCTCTGGAGAGGAACGGAGAGTGTCTTTTGGACTGCTGCTGCAGTGGGATATATAAAGATCCCAATGGGAACCCCCCTCCTTGTCTGTTGCATTCCATGCAAGGGCTCTGCTTGTTGTTGCAGAGATTGTCGTGGTTCTCCCTACTGCAGGTCACCAAGTAGATGGAAGAGCATGGTTTTTGATAAGCCAGGTTGATAGGGGTCAGTATTACAATTTAATTTGAATACTTGGGGATATAAGTCTGCCACCACTCACTGTGATTATACAGTAGTGATATAAACAAGCAAAACTTCATTAATATCTCACTGTCTTCCATAGCAACTTTTTTTCCCTCCTTGCTTGATTTTTCAGATGAAAATACATTTGTTCAGAGGCTCACTGATAGTGAATGCACATATTAGACATTATGAACTGCATGTTGCATAGTACTTTGTAAGATTTCCCTTCCAACTCTACCAGCAAACAACAGAGATAACAGCTGCCTCCCAAATTTCCATACTCTGATTCCTTCTGGGCCTGGTCCAACTTGTACTCAAGCTAGTTCAGAAATTTTCACTCATTTTCATGGACTTTAGACTAGTCCCTTTTCAGAGAAAAAAGGTAATTTATACCAGAAATGGATAATTACTTAATGGTATCTAAGCTGCATGTGCACACAGGAAGGATACAGGGAAAATAGAATCTGCACTGTCTAAACTGGTGGCACCATCTAGTCCCCAGTCAGTGTGTTTGATACATTTCCTAATTTATACAGTGATTTAACATTACAGCAAGTCCAGCTCATTGAAGCAAATTTATATGCAGGAGCACTATTTTAATCTTAGACTTAAAATAATTTTAATTAATGATAGCTTCCTTTTCCAGTCTGTCAACATACCTCCACCTCTTGGCTTTTTAAGAAATAAAATAAATATAGAAATAAAAATATTAAATTATTACTAGGCAACCAGAACAAAGAAAACATCAGAATCCTCAACTCTAGAGATGTGAAAAATAGCCTAGACTTTTCAACTCTGCTGTACCTTCTCAACACAACCATACCTGGTTCCATCTTATTTAAGACTTGCTAATTTGACTAAATTAGGAAAAGAAATAATGAAAATACTATAACAGACCGTCTCATCCTTTATTCTTCCAGTCTCTGAGGTGTGAGATTTCTTTCTCAGCCTGCAACTGCTAACAAATATCACCTCATGACTTTGCCTGCGGTGTTTATCCTGCTGCTACTATAATTTTGCTTCCTCTTTGCAGGAGACAGCTGCTCTACATGAGTAGCTCTTCTGCAGCATGGTAAGACATTATCAAAAAGCTTCTTGCTGATGCTAATGGAGCTGGTCTAGCTGCTGACACAGAACATATGGCGTTACTGGATTTCAGTTCCAAAATGCTGACCCTCTCTTTCAGGAGGAAGGAGCATGGTTATCTGGAGGATGTGGCTCAGCCACCTCCTCACTGTAGGAGAGTGAGAGATGTATGGGCTGTTTCACCCTCCTTGACTTGGAAGGGAAAGTTAGCATGCCTAAACTTCCCTCATCCAATTTAAAGAAAGCAAACCAAAAAAGTTGTGTTCAGAAACCACCATGCTGATTCCAACAGGGTTAAAGTTTCTCCAGCAGTGTGCCTTTTGGAGGTTTGGATTTTTTTACTATTACTTGGATAAAAAAATGAATAAAGATAAGACATGCATTTTTCTTTTTCTATCAATGTACTTCTTTAATGGTTAAACACAAAAAGGGGCTACTAGAAGCATCCTGAATTACAGCTTAAATGAGTTTAAAATTCCAGTTGCTTATAGTTTAAAAAAAAAGCCTTAAACCAAATGGTCTCAGTGGGGTGATGCATGGGCAAAATGTAAAATGACACATAATGAAATAAAGTAATTTTATTTGCAAACCTATTTGAAAGGCTGGTACAGAACGTAATGATCAAGCAGAAGCAGTCTGGCATTTCTCTTGGTGTACTTTTGCAGAATTATGTGACCCAAGAAAGAAAACATTAAGATGTTCTGATTTTACCCTATAGGACAGAGAAATACACTTTGGTTAATGCTTACCATAATTCTATCTACTTGGCTCAGACAGTTATATTTTTATGAATCTTACGTTACTTTCTGTCACCCTCTAGGCAACAATATAGAGTTATTACAGTATAAAGGAAAATGCTTCCTGTTGAGCATATACTTGAACAAGTCTTAACCAAGTGGAAGCTCTTAATAAAAGGGTAAATATACTAAGGAATAAACAGGTAGAGTGAATAAAAAAGGAATATGGGCTTTATGGAGGCTCGGGTTGATGGCATAGAAACACAGAAACACAGAAAACTCCAAGGTAAAGCTGACATGTAAGCTACATCAGAAAACTGAGGGGGTTAGGATTTTGTTAAGTGAATTTAGTGCTCATTAAGGGATTTGTGGTGTCAGCATTATAAAGCAAAGTCCTCTCTCGCCCTCAGAATTGGAACAGCACAGTGCAGCAATATTAATTCCACGGCCGTTCCCTTCTTGGCCTCGCCAATAAAATTATTACCCAGGGACCCAATTGTTCGGCACTGCTCAGTGAGTGCCTCCTCATGAGGAATTGAGCTGAAATCACCGGCTCTTTTAATGTGGCACACAGATTGTAACACACTGTGCCATGCCAGGCTTGAAACACAGACCGCTTTCACCTTTAGTTTAAAGGAAAATATTGTGAATTACTCTTGTTGCTTGCTATAGGTGTCTCCCTGAAATATCCACAGAAACTGTTTCCTTCTGCTTTACATCTCTCATCATTTTCCCCTTTGTTCTCAGTCTAGTTATTTTGACTAGAAGTTTATTTTGCAGAAATAGAGATCCCCAAGTACTAACCAGATTTAGGAAAAAATATCAGTGTGTAAGTTTTCAAATCAGTTATGTGGAGCACAGAAAACAGTGTGGTGTGGAAAACACTGATGAGATTGAAAAAGCTATGCTTGGTCTCTCTGTTTGTGCATCTTTCTCTCTTAGCTGAAAGTCAGCTCAATATAGTTTTCATTCTACTGGAAACTCTTTATAATGAGCATACACATTTATTGCAACCCCTTTTTCGCTATGGCCCCACGTGGCATTTTAAGCCCAAATATAAAGCTTTCCTCAGCATTACCTTATCCTTTCATTCAGACATCATTCAAAGCTACAGTTGACTTTCTAAATTACATCATATGTAAGTAGATTTATTTTTCCTTTTCTGCAGATACAGTTTAATTTCCTTTTCCAATTTGCATGGGTGCACACTCATAAATTTTAAATATATTTAACCTCTTCTTGAAAAATCCTTTGAATTTCTCTAAGGTCCATGACCTTTAACTTTGATATACAACCTTTTCTACATTAAAACCCACTAAGACATCCAGAAATAATGCTTTAAACACCTTACTGCCTTTTGAAAAGGTCCTCTTTTTCCCTCATGAAACAAAACATTCTCCTGCATGGTGGTCCTGGTAGCCTAGAAATGAGGGCTTCAGCTGAGAGACATTTTCTCGGGCTTTGCTGATCACACAGTTCATCAAGTTTCAAATTAGTGAGGGAAGGTTGGACGGGCCATCCTGGATCCAAACAGCAATCCTGCAAGCCCAGGAACTGACCAGCGCCTGCAGCTGTTAGAGGAAGGCAGAGAACACATTTCAACAAGACAATGATAGGTTAACTTGCACCCATGGCAAGTCCTTTGTCAGCTTCTGAGATGTTTCCAGTGATGAAAGGATCCCACCCTAAACTGTGGAGTTTTCTTTTAAGTGCCTGCTATTTCTGTACAGTCCTCTTGTCACCCAGGCAGATCGTTACCACTCTCATCTCCTGTTCCTCACCATCAGATGCCCCTTTCTAGGAGTAACTCCCCTGAGAAGTCCACATCCACACCTGCCAGATGACCATGCTGAACTATTTCCTTGAATCTAATAAACCTTTGCCATGAAAGGCAAGAAGCAGGAAGCAAAGGACCTGTATCCTGAGCTGAGCACCTTTGCTTAGGTTTGGAGAAGAGTAGGTAGCAACCTCCAAGCCCAGTTTGAATGATTTGTCTGGGACAGCAAGCGGGGACAGCCCGTTTCAGATCCTGGAGAAGATGACCGGGGGACCACAGCTGGCCAGAATGGGATTGGCATGCTGGCTCTAATTCCATTCCCACCTCATGCCCCACAGCAGGTCCTGGCTGCTGGTAACTAATCCCAGCTCACAGCAGCACTCGAGACCCCCAGAAAGCACACAGGTGATTGTTCAGCAAGGATCACCTACCTCCTACTTGTTTTGGTCTGTAAATGTAATTATCCCAAATTATCTATCTATCTATCTATCTATCTATCTATCTATCTATCTATCTATCTATCTATCTAACTATCTTAATGTAATCTTTCCTCAGTGCTAATTTCTCAGCGCTGGCATTACTCAGGGTTTGTCTGTGAGCTGCAGGCAGTAGCTTGAGATGGGGAACACGCACAATGTCTGGCACGATGTGGAGGCAGGCAGGGATTGTGCTGTGCACCACTGCCTTTGTCTCCAGCTTGCCTCTGCCTGTTCAACGAAGGCTGCCAGGCAGCAACCTTGGTCACACGGAGGTTTTCTTCAGGGACCTACTGCTCCAAGACATGCTCTGAAACGATGCAATCTTAAACTGGTGCAGTCACTGAGAATTGTAATTATGGCATTTATTAAAGCTGTTTACAAGGTGGGAATGTCAGACAAAAGGAAGTACGTAGTTATCGCTTAACAGAATCTGACATCTCTCACAAATTCAGAAATTTTTGGAGGAAAGATGAGGGACATGTTAATAACCTTTCTCTTTCAGGTCCAAGGGGCATTGTGTGCTGCTGGCAGTGGTGACCAGCTTGAGCCTCCATCCACTGATCCTTTGGCCACTTTGTGTGATGGCCCCTGACATCTGTTGGGGGGTGACTGGCAGGCATGTGTAATAGGGAGCTGTCACTGGGGACTCCCTCTTCGCTGCCCCACATGCCTGACCCCAACCTGAAGACCCCTCAATGGGCTCTGCTTTGGAGGATGGTGTGTACCTGTCGTGCTCATTGCCAGCAGGTCGTGCCCTCCCCATCGCCGAGAAAGCCACCATCCAGCAAAAGGGCTTTGTTCAACCCAGACCCCAGGGAAAACCCACTCATAGCATTGGGTTCAGTCCTTTTGTTTCCAGGTTAAAAACTTGACCTTCCCCTCCCCTGAGTCTGAAACAGCCTTCACAGCACTTCCCTTCAGCAATTACATTTTCTTTTTAAATCTTTCTTTGGGGCTCAGGTGACAAAAAGACTTGCATAATATAAATAGGTCTCAAAACCTTTTGTGTGGGTAAAAAACTAGAGGAAAGAGAAAAACAACAGAAAAAAAAAATCTCTGTCTTTCTAATTGGCATAATTCCTTCAGCCCTGGCTTATAATTCAAGATGGATCAATTCTGCAGCTGACAAGATAGATGATGTCATCAGTACTCGGAAGCAGCAATTTATATTTCTTTGTTTGGGGACACAGCCATCCACCTACCTGCACAGGGGTCCTATGTGTGAATCAAGAGCAATATGTGGCCAGTAGACTAAGACTTGACTTAGACTTCCAGCCATGCAACTTATTAAAATAATAAATATTTCCATTATCCAGAGAATCCGTTATAGTTCTCTGGTTTAGCTATTGTTAACTAATAATTTGGATTAATTACCAAGTTAAATCATTAAAAATTAAATCCATATATTTTGCTTCTTTAAAAGAGCGATAGCTTGCAACCATTTGTGTATTATGCATGTTAAGTGGGAGAGTGATGAAATATGTTGCGTTAACTTAACTTTGACAGCATCTGTATCCATGCCATATTACACTCTGATCTTATCAAATCTCAGAAGCTACAGTGTATAAATAGAATGTGATGATATTTGCAGGAGAGAAATCACTCACAATATTTTTGGCATCTTCTGTAGTGACTAGAGAAGAGCCACCTAACGAATACAGCATATAATAATCCAATAAAGGGCTGTATAAGAGCATAGAATCAAGGAGTACTTACACCTGCTGAGTCAGAGTTAAGGTTAGGCATACGTTAGCAATCAGACATAAACACAACTTTCATCCTAAGGAATTTCAAAGCAGATTGCAAGCTTAAATAAATAGGGAAACTGAATTCAGAGCTCATTTCACTCTCTGCTGAAGCAAAACCAGCCACAGTGCTGGAACTTAGCACTGACTTATTGAAATATTATCAGCTTAAAGACATACAGATACAGGAGGAAAGTAAAGCTATTTGGAGAGTAAAAAATTGTTCACAAAAGTACATCTTATAATGTTAAGAGTACTAAACTGTGGACTGTGCAACTGCTCAAACTGCAAGTTACTGAGCTCAGTATGAGAAAAACAGTGAAACTGGATAGGCTGTGATATACAGGTGGCTACAGTAAATAATCCAGTGGGTTTGCCTTGTTGTAAACTACTACGTTATGAAAAACTACTACATTTAAGACTCTTTACAATTAAGCCTATAAGTATATAATTATAGTGGAACGCTCTATTTGAATTTAAATAGCAAACCTATTATAAACTATAGTCATTAGACTACTTTAGAGATTCCCGGACAAACAAAACACATTCTAAAGCACTGAGACACTGACTCTGCAAAACCAGCACTAGTTTGGGATTCTTTGCCTCTGTGGAGCAGGTGCCCATCTGAAGTAGGTACTACTCAGAATGGTAATGAAATGCTGAAGCAGCAAGACTAAATAATGCTTCTTGGCTTCTTCATCCCTTGGAAGAGATTTGTGTCAAGGCATTGTGTAAACACGCACTGAGGAACCACATATGTCCTGTGCCAGCCTATACAAGAGCTCAGAGCAGTTAATGGAGCTGCCATGGGAGGACTGCCTTGCAATGAGAGCTAGAAGTGCATTGCACACCAAGAAATGTGTGACTAGGCTTAGTAGCCCTCTCCTCGAGCAATGCAGCAGTCTGGCCTCTGAAGGAATTGCTGATGGATTAGAATGTTCAGACAAGAGCAGGCATGGATTTACTGGAGAGACATGGTGAGAGGTAACAGCCCTCACTTTGTCCCTGAAACTGCAAGATGCACTGTCTAATCCTGGACCACACTCTGTGTGCATGGCTGTGAGGCTGCCCCAGCAACTGCTGAAATTCACAGGCAAAAAAAAAGGTACTGCCCATGTCCCACCATGAATGCATTGGTGTGTCACAAGTGGGGTAAGATGTAGAAAATCACATTTTTGAGATTCACTGTACTGATGCTAAAGTACACTGGTCACCTCTAGAACTCCTCTCCTCTTCTTTGAAAGCATTCAGCTAAGGTCTTATGAATTCTCTGGCAATTAATTTCTTGGGTACACGTTTTAAAGGTAGGTCATACCAAAGAGATACTATGGCGATATTTTGCATAGAGGATGTTGACAAAGAATATAGTATTTCTCACCTCCCCCTTATTTTATGTTGCATTACAATTATCTTAACTCTTCCTCAGGCTATGTTGCTATGCCACACTTACGACAGAGAGTCTGAGAAGTGGAAGATACCAACTTTTAAGACAATGTTCAGCTTTACTGATACATGCAATCTTTATGTAAGGTATTTGAATTACACATTGTTCCTAGGCCTTCAGCTCTTCTTACAAAGTCTGCTTGACTGGGCACAGTTGCTTGCTTATTCTTAATGAAAAGTTGTTAACAGAGGAAAGAGCACAATGAGGGGGCAAGTAATGTCTACATGAATCATTAAAAATATATGTACAACAAGCAGGATTAGATAGCACACGGAATACTTTTATTTATATATAACCCCATGCTTTCATAAAGAGGCAGGATTCACTCCCTACAGGAGTTGAAAATATGTTGACAAGTCACACAGCAAGGGATGACAGGGGAGAGCTGGTAACTGTGGGGAAGCTGTGGGTTGCAACAGGCAGTGTGGAAGGAGTTCCTTCAGGCACAATCCTGAAGTCCTTTTAAACAGTCTGCATTATTTTATTGTATATTAGTGTTCTGATCATGGAATGCATTGGAGATAGACGGGACATTTTTAAGTAAGACAGTAGCAGGTGAGGTTACTGTTCTGTGGCTGGCAAGCGGAAAGCATTTGAGTGAACGAGACCATGGAGTACAGAGAATGCTTCAGCCACAGGAACCAACCACAGTGTTATGCTGAGGAGTCAGCAGAGGAGCACAGCAAAGTCCCGAGCCTGCCCAGTCAGGAAGCAAAATTAGAGGGAGAAGGTTAAAGGTCGCGCATACATGGAATTTCCAAAATGCCACCAGGGCCAGAGGAAAAAAGGGGAAACATCCAGCAGCTGGCAGCTAACCAAAGCAGTCGAGATTTTCAATTGATATTAATTTCAATGCAATTAGTCTTGATGTTCTCTGCTCCGCATGAGAAGAGAATCATGGCCATGATGGGGAAGAAAAGAAAACCACAATAATAATATACATGCAAGAAATGTAAAAGAAAAATAATAATTTTTTGTGTTAAAACATATTAAAAACATAAAACATACTGCCTATGTCGCTATCATTATGTATTTCTGTTTGAAATTTAATTCACTCAGTGCTATTCATGCTGTTTGTTTACTTTTTCTATTGATCTCAGTTTGGATGATGAATTTAGACTACAGAATTTTGCTTCCAAGTTTCCACGTGTTTGTGAGCTACCACTTGTGAGCATTGCAGTCCACCTTGTGCTTTACAGAATGACCTTTGATCTGCTCCAGTGCTGATGTAAAGGGAGTCTACCTCTAGCAATTTAGTCCATAAAGACAGCCTAAGCCTGCCCCGCAATACGTACTATTTCAGGGGTGATTTAAGCACTTCTGCAAATCATTGTGCAAGCTGAGTCCCAGGGAAAGAATCTGTGCCATGCTACAATATGGGTTGCACAACTTCCCTTAAAATAAGAACAGTGAGGCAGCACAGGCTGTGTCTTGAAAAGGTCAGAATAAATATGCTACCCTTCGCTCCTTCACACATAACTAATATATTTATTGAGAATGTTATCTGCTTTGCAAGCTCATCCTTTCAGCCATGGTAAGCTTTACTTCAGCAGACAGAAAAATCTGTTTTCAGATGGGTTTACATGTCCATTTAGTATTGGACCAAGCCTGGCATCTGAATTGGCCTGAGTTTTTCTCATTTTCATCTTCATTTGCTCTGGTTAGACGGGGAGTGCCTCAAGCCTTCTCAAATGGAACATGTCCTTCTGCCTCCCCCGGATAAGGTGAGGAGACAAACCTGGCAGGAGCCGGCTCCTGTGTGTCAATCCAGGGCAAAGATGTGCCACATCCAGAGGGGTCGGGGGACTTCTGGCAGTAGGAGGCAGCACCACCTTGGCTGTGCAAGGGAACGGAAGCAGCTCTGGAGTGGCTCGGGACTTTCAGATGATTTGCCGAAAGCTGCGTGCAAACTGTAGGGGTTTTCAAACCTTTCCCTTGCAGCGTGCCTACGCTGCAGCCAAAGCTGCGGCTGCAGCCCATGCAGGATTACCAACCCTAAATTAAATCGAACTAACTCAGAAACAAATGACATAGTCACAAAATCAGACGAGAAGCCTGCGTAAATACTTGAGCCTGAACAAGTATTTTCTTGTTCTGGGCTGCCAGGGTGCCACGCACATCGGGGTGTCCCTAGCCAGCTGCCAGCTGGATTGGGTTGGTCTCCAGGAGCAGGGATCTCCCAGTGTGGGATTGCTCTGCAGATATTCGCGTTGGCGCTGTTGCATGAATAGCCCCCTCTTTTCATCACAGATTTTGCACATTTCTTCTCCCCGTCTGCGATGACATGGCACTTCTCTGGCAGCTACTCACTGCTTAGCTGAAAAGCTCAACATTCTGGAAAGTATTTAATGTGCGTTAACCTCTCCTAATGTGATTCAGCAACTACAAATAAGGAGCGCCTGCCTCCCTTGGCCAGCCAGATATCACAGCCAGTGCCTCACGCAGGCTGGATGGACAGCGTGAGGCGTCTGACTCGCTTTGGGTGGCAAACGCTGATGATTGGTACTTGTATTTTTAACTAGAGATCACTCATTTTTAAAGGTTTCATGCAATCCAGGGATCTTTAATGAGCTACGCAGCTCTAGGTGGACCTGCGTGGAGATGGAGACTTGCACAGATGCAGTTTATTACACATGTAATGAGGAATTGTTGTATAAAGGCCTTGAGCCACCGCAACTGTGGAGAGTGCTGGGGGGTTGGG